>NW_027069661.1:0-47117 GCF_002906115.3 Quercus suber
TATTGTATCTAGTTCTGTGTTTTAATCCTTATATCCATACTATATGTTATGCTTTCTTAATAGCCTACGTGGTTTATCAGTTTGTATAATCTCTCTTTTACATAATCTTCTTACACCCCTTTTTTGCTCTTTACTCATAGTTGGTATCAGAGCCATATGATAGTTTCTCACTCCTTTGATTAGTATAGTTGGTTATTGTCCTGATTAGTATGCTCTGTGATTTACAGTTGCCACAATAAGTGGATCCTCTGTACTATTCACATCAGAACACTGGATTTGATAATCAGCTAGAACACTAAGGAGTTTGTTTCTAGAAGCTTTAAAGAACCTTGTTTTCCATAGTAACCTGGTGGACGTCTAAGCTTGGGTTAGCATTTAGTCCTGTTAGGTCTTGGCAAACAGTTCTTTCCTAAAGAAACAATCATGGCAAATGCATCTTCAGAAATAGCTGATACAACTAGTTCTGCCTTTGATCTTTCCCTTCGCAGATCTACTGCAAATAGGTTAGAGTACCTGTACGAAATATCTCATATTCCTGAAGATAGTAAGATTCCTATTACTGATTTCCCTATTGTAAATCCTTACACTGTATTTGATAAACCTCAAACTTCCTTCAAGCAATCCATAAAAAGGTTCTTAGGTCCTTCTCGACCTTCTACTGTCAAAGAATACGTCCAAGCCTCTAAGTTTAATCAGTTTAACATTCCAGCAAGCAAAACAGAAAATTTCATTACTCTTGCTCTTCCCAGAGAATTTGTGATTCCATGGCAAAAACAAGGGTACACCCATCTTCATTTTGGTGCAGTAAGACTGGCACTAACCTTCCACGGAAGAAAGGGACTTCCTATAGCCTCTAGAATTTCACTCCTTGGTTCTAGATTTCTAGAATACCAAAATGCGGTCATAGGAACTGTCCAAACCACTCTCAATGCATGAACAGTTTTTGTTACCCTTTTCCTAACTTCAATATGTCCCTCAGAGACCCCCACCTTTGTGATGCTCTTAAAGTACAAGTCCAGATTATTGGTGCTTCTCAGGTGCAAGATACATTTGCTGCCACACTTCATTATCAGCTAGCCTATAGACTCCAGAATCATGCTTTTGATATGGCTGTCCCAGATCTAGCCCAGTCCAAAGATGCTTTACTGATCCAGGTTGATCCAGGAATGACACCAATGTGTACATTTGTTCCTAGACAACTGAATAAGGAACAAATGACATCAATCTTTCCGGAGTCTTGGATTACAAGATATGAGATGCTTCATCAAACAACTAAGCCGATCCAGTCCAACGAGCCTTTCTTCATCAGAAAAGCCAATGGTGAAGTAGAGACAAGATTTCTAACAGCTCCCCCAGAAAAGAAAGATGTAACAGTCTTCCCGACTCAAATGGCAATGATCCAGCCGGTTTCATATGTTGGCGAAAATGGTCTTAAAATTAAGGCATTCAGTAAAGATGGAAAGCCTTGTTATGAAGGAAAATCACTTTCTGGCCACATATGGTGGGATGTTTGCAATTGTCCTGATTGTCAAGAAGAGGAGGACTTTGAAGAAGACAGTTCAAGAAAAAAGAAGAAATCTTCCCAGCAAAAACTCAAAGAAAGATATGAAGCAGGAGATCCAGAAGTTGACCTTCTTGGAGAATCCTCTGGTAAGTTTGATTACTATGTCCTTTATCCCAGATCTAAGAAGAAAATCCTTCCTTCTCCCCTCCCATGCAGAGAAGAACATAATCCAAACCAGAAAGCCTCCAATCCTTAATACCACTATTATTCCTCCACCCCTATGTGTATACCCTATTACTGATCCATCCTCATCCTCAAACCCTCCCTTGGCAGAGCCTAATGACATCCTTACTATGATAGACACCTTCCCTCCAGAACTAAAAACCCAGATTAAAACTTTGACCCTCCAAGCTAGATCCAAAAGAATCATTAAGGCCCTCCATGAGTACCTCAAAAACACCAGTCTCACTTCCTAGCTGTTTACCCTGACATAGACCAGCCTTGGAAAACTCCCTTTGCCTTTTGGATAACCAATTGGAATGTGGCGCATTATCTCTACATGTGGTATTTACTCAATGAGTATTACTTATGTCTTCACTTTGAACCAGAATTCTACAGGTATTTCTTTCCACATGGCAATAAATATTTTCACAAATTCTGGCTTGAGATTTTAAAAAATGATGCTCATGATGGTGAATGGACAAAGTATCCAAAGATAGAACACCCTAGATTTGGGCATAAAGTCAAATCAGCATGCCTAGTAGCTAAGCTCAATTCTAAAAATGACATCCGAGCAGACGGAGTTTTTCACCCTTCAGAGATGCATTGGATTGTTAATCCAGATGGCACACTCCATATGCATTCTGACGTGCATTGGGTATCCTGTTATCATGCACTCACAATGGCTGAATCTCTTAATAAAGGAATACTCCCTGAAATAGTGCCAACTGATCCAGATGTTTGCAGACAACAATGGCCACATGAAGATCATTGGGAAATACCTAATCCTCTTATAGGATATGATGACCCTTATTATCACAACCATGATCCAGATGAAGTTGATGAAGAATGGTTCCAAGGAAGAGATGATTAAAATAGCATTATTGTAAAATATCGTTTGCTTTATTGTAAAAAAAAAAAAAAAAAAAAAAAAAAAAAAAAAAAAAGAGCAATCCAAAGTCCTAGAAACGTCTTCAGACGTAATCTTTCACCTGTTACTGTTCATTATCTACTTGTCAGAAACATATCTCTGAAGAAATCCAATCCTGTACACAGACTCCTACGCAGCATGACACTTGTTGCCAAGCTTCACTTCTTCAGAGTCATATGAAGACAAAATGTCGGCAGATCCTTATCTCCCAGAAGATTCTTCAAAGCCGGTCCCTACTCTTGTGATGGACACATGTAACTCTATAAGAATGGCCCCTCCCTTTCTGTATAGGAGGATGTATTTAGTTCTGTCTATAAATAGAGTCCTTGTAATCTTAAGGAGGCAAGAGAGAGTTAGGAAAAGCCTCCATAGCCAACCTGAGTCCTGTATGTCTGATGTAAGAAAGCTTCTAAATCTAATAATATCGTTTGCTTTATTGTATCTAGTTCTGTGTTTTAATCCTTATATCCATACTATATGTTATGCTTTCTTAATAGCCTACGTGGTTTATCAGTTTGTATAATCTCTCTTTTACATAATCTTCTTACACCCCCTTTTTTGCTCTTTACTCATAGTTGGAAAAAAAAAATTATAATTTATAAAAGAAAAACAAATTAATGAAACAACTAAACAATAATAATTAATAATTTTATTAATATTTCAAATAAACTTATAGTTTATAGTTTATTCTTTTGCTAGAATTATGGACAAATATTTGATAAGAAAACCACGTACCCAAGATTCATCTCCTGTGCAAGATTCATCTCCTGTGCAAGATTCATCTACATCTTCTAAGCGAATTCGTATTGACTTTAACTTAGAAAATCTTCATTCAGATCCTGGGCTACGACAAAAGATATCATCTTATCATCCTAATAATCATGATGAAATCAGAAGATATTATTTAACAAAAGGCCCTTGTCAACCAGTTGTTCAGGATTTCCCTGTATCATATTTTTCTGGAAACCCCCGTCGATTTAGATCGGAATGGTATATAAATAGAAAGTGGTTGGAATATAGTATAGACAAGGATGCAGCATTTTGTTTTTATTGCTACCTATTTAGGCAAGATGTTGGTAAGCAAGGGGGAGGTGAGACTTTCGTAACGAAGGGATTCAAACTTTGGAATCATGTTGCAAAGTTAGATTCTTATGTTGGAGAAATTAATAGTGCTCATAACCAAACTGTCAAGAAGAGTGAAGATCTACAGAAGGAAAAGCAACACATTCAAAGTGTTTTTATTAAGCAATCAAAACAAGATAAAACTGAATATCGAATTGAATTAAATGCAATAGTTGATTGTGTAAAATTTCTTTTATGCCGAGGATTAGCTTTTCGTGGTCACGATGAATCTCAAGGTTCAAGTGATAGAGGAAACTTCCTTGAGCTCTTAAAATTTTAGGGGATCACAATGAATCTATCAATGAAGTGTTGCAAAAATCTTGGAAAAATTGCAAGCTTACCCACTCTGATATTCAAAAAGACAATGTGAATGCAATTGCACGTGAGACATCCAAAGTCATCATCAACGATCTTGACAATGGGTTCTTTTCAATATTAGTTGATGAGTCACGTGATATCTCAGTGAAAGAACAAATGGCCCTCGTTCTTTGTTATGTGAACAAAGAAGGAATTATTATAGAGCGGTTCCTTGATATTGTACATGTAGCAAGTACCACTGCTTTGTCACTCAAGCATGTTATTGAAGGTTTACTTTGTGAACATAATTTGAGTTTGTCGAACCTACGTGAGCAAGATTATGACGGGGCTAGTAATATGCAAGGTGGTATCAATGGACTCAAAACTTTAATTTTGAAAGAGAACAAGTCAGCATTTTATGTCCATTGTTTTGCTCATCAACTTCAATTGACACTTGTTGCTGTTGCTAAAAATCACATTAACATTGCTGAATTTTTTTATGTGGTTAGTAATTTAGTAACTGTTGTTGGAGGCTCTTGTAAGAGACGAGATGCTCTTCGAGATGCACAATTTGCCAAAATTAAAGAAGATTTAGAGAATGGTGTACGTAGAAGTGGGCAAGGTTTGAATCAAGAGACAAATCTTAAACGTCTTGATGATACACGTTGGGGATCATATTATGGGACTATTCTGAACTTGATTTTGATGTTCTCTACTGTTGTTGATGTATTAGAGATTATTGAAGAAGATGGTCTTTCCGACCAAAAAGTTGAAGCTCGATCTATTATAAGGTCAATTCTAACTTTTGAATTTGTCTTTGCTCTACACTTGATGAAAAATGTTTTAGGAATCACAAATGAGTTGTCAATAGCATTGCAAAAAAAAAAAAAATCAAGATATAGTAAATGCTATGGATCTTGTTAAAGTGTCTAAGCAACGGTTGCAAGTGATGAGAGATGATGGATGGGCATCTTTATTGGTTGAAGTATCTTTATTTTGTAACTCACATGATATTCCTATCTTGGACATGGAAGCGATGTTTGTAGTTAGTGGGAGGCCGCGAAGCAACACCCAAAAAAATTCAAATTTACATCATTATCGTGTTGAGCTATTCTACACAGTCATAGATATGCAACTTCAAGAGCTTAACAACCGCTTTTCTGAGGTGAATACCGATTTGCTACTTTGTATGGCTTGCTTTGGATCCAAGTAATTCATTTGTAGCTTTTGATAAGGAAAAATTGATACGTCTAGCTAAGTTCTATCCCTCTGATTTTCTTGGGACAGATATTTTGGCACTTGACTCTCAACTGCAGAATTACATTTTTGATATGCACAGCAATGACTTCTTTTTAGAGCTTCAAGGAGTTAGTGAACTTGCTGAAAAGTTAGTGAGCACAAGGAAGCACGAGACTTAGCCATTAGTCTATTTGCTTGTGAAGTTAGCTTTGACCCTTCCAGTTGCTACTGCAACAGTAGAAAGAAGTTTTTCAGCAATGAAATATATAAAGAATGAACTGCGCAATCAAATGGGAGATCAATTGATGAATGATTGCTTAGTTGTGTATATTGAAAAAGATGTAGCTTGTAGCATTGATAATGAGACTATTAGGCAACGATTTCAAAAGATGAAAACTCGTAGAAGACAATTGTAAATTTTATGTATTTGCGTATTTTTTTATTATTGTTATTGTCAATATATTAAATTTTTTTTTATTAGATTGTGTAATTTATGCTTGTTGAGGAACACCCTGAAAAAACTTTCTAGAGTCGCCATTGAAAGGAAAGGTTCTTCCAAGGTGTAGAAGAAAAATGACTCTAAGTGATTTTATCACTTTCTTCAATCTTCTTGGTTTTTTTTTTTTTTTGGGTTGCATTACTTGTGTGTTTTGCATTTATTTTGAGTCAGTCTAGTTTTATGCTTTGTTTTGTTTAACATGTTTTTATTTGTTTGTTTTTTGTTTTTAATAAAAATAAAAAAAATTGAAAAATCAGAAAAATACAAAAACAGTGTGTGTTTTATGTACTTTGGTACTTGTGTACCTTGGATGGCCATTGGAACAAAGTTTCTAAACTTTGTATCTTCTGTAGCTTAGATAAGCATTCTTATGCACAACTAAGCAAGTGAGATTTGTGGCTTTTGTTTGTGATGAATAAGATTAAGTTATCTTTTGGACTTAACACTCGTATCACTCTTTTTGACGGGAAGGATTAGAAAATCTTAAGAGAAAGGCATAAATAACCATCTCACCAATGTTGCCTGCCAATCATAATATGACACATGTATGCTTCAGCATAGCAAAAATGCAGTATCAAAAACACTCGTATGCTTCGGTATAGCAAAAGTGCAGTGTCAAATGCTTAACATCTTAGGTATTTCTTTTCTCTCTCTTATATGCCCATGCATGAGATGCTAAAATAAAAGAAAATTTGCAAAGAAAATAAAAAGCAAAAAGATCAAAAATGCTTTAAATATGATTGCAAGCGTGTATTCTAGGAGATGTGGGAGTTATAGGATGTACCTCGAAGGTGATAGTCCCCATCAAACTGTTATGATTCTGTGTGAGTTAAAGTGATTTTCTCATATCTCAAATCGTCATAACATGTATACATATATGCAATATTGCGATATTTTTCACACACAACACACAATATTCTTTGCTACTCTTGATACATGTGCAGGTATAATGTGATTTGGCCATCACAAGGTTTTACATGTGCTAATGTATACTCACTAAACTATCTTGACTCGTTTTTGAAATATAAAATTGGTTAGACTTGTTTGATGTGTCTGTGTGTGTTTTTGAGGATCCATGTGCTTAAATTTTTTGTTGAGAGATAATTTTGAGAGCTTAATATGTTGATTGGATCATTGGTTGAGTTGTATGTTGGATTGCATTCATGTCTGTGTTTTTCTCTTCTCGAAAAACTATTTTGAAAAGCTGTCTTGACACCTCCTCGATACCTAGCTATCTTTCGAGCTTCTCAAGTTTTTTCTTATCGCAATCTCGACACCTCCTCGACACCTGGTGGATTGATCGAGAAAGTTCCTACCTCCTCGATAGCTTCTTGACACCTGGTGGATCGATCGAGCTTCTGTTCTTTGTCAGGTGCTTCTTGTTCCTCGTTACCTTTCGACACCTTCAGCTGTCGACGTTCATCTTGCTCGACACTTTTCTCAACAAAATTCTCGACACCTCTCAACACCTTAGCTGTCGAGATTTACTGAGGTTTCTATATAAACCCCTCGCGTGATCCGCCTCTCATTTCTCTCAATCTCTCTCTCGATAGCTCTCTCCTTTCTCTCCCAAACACTCTTATCTCACTCCAATCTTGTTCCTCAAAGGTTTTCTCAAGCTTTTTCAAGTTTTTCTACACTTGGTAAGCTTCTTATCTCTTCATTCTTCATGCATTTCATGTTTTGAAACCTAGGTTTTGGGGTTTTTGAAAAATTTTGGGGTTTTTCAAAATTGATGAGTGTTTATTGAAATTTTGGGATGGGTTTTCACTTACATGTGTTTAAAGTTTCATGCATTGCATTACATAAGCATTATCACAATATTTTCATGCATTTAGATGTGTGTAATATGCTTGTGTGCTGGTAGGATTGGATTAGGCTGAGCCCACGATGTATTTTCTTTTGCATGTCACATGTTCATGCATTCCCCATGCATACGTACTCTCTTTTCAATATATTTGATATATTTGAATTGCTAGGGACTTTTCTATTTGTCTTTCTTTCTCTCTCTCTCTCTCTCTCTCTTTCTGTTTACGTTAGTTGTGTCTATGGCACCTAAACGTAAGTCTGCTCCGTCCTAGAACCCTTTGCCTTCTAGGACATCTTCATCTTCTGATCCTACTCCTTCTAACATTCGGTTCCGTGATGAAGATGCTTGTAAGGCTTTCTCGGAGAACTTCTCTAGACGAAGTATTCATTCAGAACGCCAAGTCATTTTGGCAGACTTCGCTGACACTGACTTTCCCTCCGTCATTCACAGTCGAGGATGGAAGTCATTGTGTGACGTCCCGGTCACCTGTCTTCTTGTGCTTATTCAGGAGTTCTACTCCAACATGCACGAGATTGATCGTTCAATACCTCTTTTCTTCACTCGCGTTCTAGGTACGCGCATTCCTATCACACCGCAACTTGTTGCGGATGTGCTTTGGGTTCCTAGAATAGAATTTCTTGACTATCCTAGTTGTGAGCGTCTGCGGACTGTGTCCAAAGATGAGCTCATGGCTGCTTTTTGTAAGCGCCCTGCTAACTGGGGTGAGTGTCAGTATACACCATGTAAGGCTTTTGCTAAAGGCCCTCGCTTCATAAACATGGTGATGACCTTTGTACTCCATCCACTCTCTCACTACAACTCCATCATAGAGCCTCGTGCTCGGTTTTTGTTGTCTCTTCTTGAGCATCTTACCATAGATTTTCCTTCTCATTTCATTCTCTCTATCATAGATGTTCTTTTAGATTCAACGTCTCGTGATAAGCTCATATTTCCTTTCGCTATCACGAGGATCTTACGCCATTTTTCTGTCCATTTTCCTGTGTCCGACCACTTCACACACATTTGTGCCATAGACGCCACTACCGTAAAACATAGTGCAGCGCAGTTTAGGTCGCGACAGCCGGATTCCACTCCTCCATCCTGTCCAGTTCCATCTCGTTCAGCTCCATCTACATCCGCTCCCTCCACTTCCATGGGCGATGTATCACTTGGAGACATCATGGCGTAGCTGCAGCGCATGGATGCTCACCTTGATACACTCTCTACTGAGTTGTATCAGGTGAACGTTCGTGTCGGTTGTATTGCACGACGGCAGGCGACTATGGGTGACTTTGCTCCTGAGGCTTCTCCTCCACCACCTCCTCTAGTGGCTTCTGTTTCTGATGATAAGGATGATGATAATGATGGTGATGGTGATGACGATGACGTTTCGGATGATGATGGAGATGCTAGCTCTATCGATGAGATGTCTACTTGACACTCTTACCCTTTGTCACTCGTGACAAAAAGGGGAAGTAGTTTTGGATATTAAGAGTAGTCATTCTTAGGGGGAAAGTTAGTGTAGGGCATTTTGTTAGGGGGTGAGTGTTGATATGAGGGATGTAGTGAGAATATGATGTATCTTTTTCTTTTCTACCTTATTAGATATATTGTTCTTGTACATCAGGTCTTGTGACTAGTTTTTACATACATTGTACTTATTTTCTCTATATGTGGATATATATTTCTTTCACCTACCTCTATGTGTGTTGTCTCTTTTCTATCTTTATACATATGTTTCTTATACTTGTATGCAATCTATTATTTCTGTTTCGCACTAAGATGCCTTGATGAGTTTTTGTTTAAAGTGTTTCAGAAATACATATTGTTAAAGTCTACTTGCCATAAACTCTTTTTTTGCAAAGTTTTTCACGAGTTTGTGTTAGGATAGATTTTATTGTTTTCAACAAGTGAATATGAGTTGAGTGATTTATGACTTCTCTCATATATTCATTTGTTTATTATGGTTTTGTCACGGATTGCCAAAAGGGGAGATTGTTAGGGCATATGTGTTTCACTTGTTAAGAACATATGTCATTCTGTTATGTAATTGGCTAATCCTTTGACAAAACGCACTCAACTTGTAATTGGGTAGTTCTAGGTGTTTTTAATACTTCAAGAAATAAGGTTTCAAGATCAAGTGTTGAAGTCATCAAGTCTGTCCAAGAAACAAGCTGAAGAAGTGCACAGTTATTAAATCTCGACACCTGCTCGACAGCAGCTTGACACCTTGCTATCTGTCGAGATTTATAAAATCATATTTTTTGATCTAATTTCTTGGGATCCATAAATGTGTCTTTGAGCTTTCTTTTCTTCTAACGCTAGGCATATAAAAGGATTGTTTTAAGGGTCGTCAAAGAGTACACAAGTTGCACAAGCATTGAGCAAACTCTGTTCAAGTAAATTGTGACCGGAGACAAAGTTTTGCCCTAGTTCATCTCTTCTGAAGAAGTTGCTGTTCTACTTGATACTGGTAATTTTGTACTACAAGAACTGAATTCAGATGGAACTCACAGGGATTTGTGGCAAAGCTTTGATTATCCCACTGACACACTTCTACCAGGGATGAAACTGGGAGTCAACAAATTAACTGGACATAATTGGACTTTAAGATCATGGAGAAGTGGTGGTACCTGACTTTGGGTCCTTTTCCTTTGGCATGAACAAGGACCCTAAACCAGGAAATGAATTTGTCATCTTGTGGCACGGGGAAGCCTATTGGACTGGTGGGTTTTCGAACGAAAAGGGTTACCAGTCGTGGCCAACAAATGGTTTCACTTTACCAGACCAAAGAGGTGTCTACTACTCCTTTGTGAAGATAACGAATGAGAATGAAACATACTTCAATTACTCGAGTAATGATGCAATATTCCCACGCTTAAGGATAAATCACTTGGGAAACCTTTATTTATGTGAAAGGTTGCTTGTTGAATGTAGTACTCTTTCCCCTGCTTCAAGTGGAGGATTTGTGAAGCAAACACTTCCGGAGTGCAGGAGACATGATTACACATTTATTAAAGATTCAGCTTACATAGTGGATGGCGATGTGTTCGAGTTTAATGAGAGTGACAACCTGACTCGTGTGGATTGTCAGAACAGATGCTTGAACAATTGTTCTTGTGTGGCCTATGCGTCTTCAAAGCAGGATGACATTGGCTGTAAGATTTGGACCAGGGTCCCAAGTATTGAATGGTGCGAGAATGCTCAAACAATATACTTCCTTGAATACAAAGGTAAGACTACTTCGTGCTGAACTTAACACATATATTGCATATAATGCTTGTATTAGATGTGCATAAGAACATATAGGCATGGCTTTGATCTGTAGCTGTAGGTTTGATAATCTAGCTGCTTCTGAAGACCTTGTTAGAAAATTATAGGGTTATTTTGTTGAGGACATGGTAAAAATAGATTAAAGTCCGTTGTATTGATTTCTTAAGATGTTGAATAATTGCCATAAGCTTTATCTTAAGAGGTTTGTGAATCATCCAAATTGTGAAATAAACTAGAACAGACAGATGAAAACAAAGAACCTTTAAGCTCAAACCTTAGTCTTGAAGTTGTATATAAATATATTGTTACTATATATAATCATTACACTGTAGTGACTTTACAACTTGATTCCTTTAATCTAAGAATATGATTTTTACCATTAACACAATTGCACTAATCAAGGGATGGACTTCCTTATATGCATTAAGTTGATAAAAAAAAAAAAAAAAGGGTATTGCTTTCGCTAGTCATCCAATTCAAAAATCATGGAGAAGATTGTGGTTTTCTCTAACACTGCCCCTGCACATGTACCTATCATCCAATTCTTTGGCAACTGCACTTATCACAAACACAGTGGTAATCAACTCCCAAGTATTTAATTCTAGAATGGAATACAGGATTGGAGGTAAGAGCAATGGAGTTGATATTGTCACACCGAACAATGGAAGAAAGAGCAATCATAAGGTCTTTGAATAAGGAGTTTAACCAAGAAATTTCGATTTTAGTGTGAGCTAATGGATGGTATTCGGCTATTGCACTTGAGTGCGATACCATTTGCTAATTTGCACCACTCCATGATATTGGACCAATACCAAGCAAAACACAATAACCCCCAGTGAAGTGATGATCACCTCTTCTATCAGTGTCTGAGTAAACTTGTAACTGTGATTATGATCCATGTTGAATTATAATACAATTGTCAAAATTTCCCTTGAGATAGTGTAAAACACAATTCACAATTGTCCAATGAATGATGGTGGGTTGGTGCACAAATTGTCATGCGTGATTAACCATGTAAGCCAAATCAGGTCGAGTGAGATAAATATTGAAGAGAACTGAACACATGTTGGTATTCAATAGGATCAATGAGAGGATGACCATCAGTGGCACCATCTTCTTACTTGTAATGGCAGCAAAGGGTACCGTTTGTCATTATCCATTTTAGTGTGTTGAAAAAGATCAACAACAAATTTGGCCAGCCCATTTCCTTGCAGTGTAAACTAGAGTTTTTAGTTTGCTAGAACAGGGCTTTTTTTTATTAGGAAACCTATGAAAAGTGAACCAGATATACCCTGCTTCAGAAGTTGGATTTGGTATTACTATACCACAACCTCTTCTCCTGAACTACCAAGCACTAAGCGCACCTACAAAAATATACTTTCAGAAATAGCTCCAGATGGTGTTCATTCTAGTCCCTTTGCAACTGATGATGAAACTCATTTTGCGGTATAGGGAAGTCCTGTTACCCCAGGTGGGGACTGGGGAGGTCTTCATCAGAGAAGTAATGGTAGAGGTTGCTAGGACTTTCCCTACAAGATGTTTGGATTGAGTAAGGTATAGCTGATGAGGAGGTGCAAGGATGGGGAACTAGGCATTGGGTTTGAAGGGACTTTGAGTGCGTGGAATGGTCGCTACAGGTGGTATAATCACAGGAGGAGCCAATGCTAGCAGCATTTGTGAAGTGGCCTTGCAGTTCTTGGAAGGAAAAGTCATTTCATTAAAGACAACATGATGCGATAAATACATACGACCATTGTCAAGATCCAAACGCCCATATCCAGATGATTTAAAGAATACCCCAAAAAGATGCATTGTTTTGATCGAAATTGAAGCTTATTAGTGTTATAGTGATGAAGATGTGAAAAATATTGAACCTCTAAGCTCAAAGCCTTAGTCTTAGAGCTGTACATTGTTACTAAATATAGTCATTTACTGTAAAACTGAATCCCTTCAATCAAGGAATATGATTTCTACCATTAACACAACTGCTCTAAGTGATTGACCTCCTTATATGTTTTAAGTTACATAAAACAAAGGATGTAGTTGATGATAGTCAAATTAATCAAAAATCAGGGGGAATATCTCTAACAATCTGTAGCTTCTTCCAATTGAGAAACTAATTGTTCTGCATTTAAAACACTAGTAAAACATAAATAATTCCAATCCGCTAACACTATAATATTACAGACATCTAATGTTGTTCGAACTCCCAAGAACACAATTCTTCTCACAGGAAAACTGAATTAGAGTTAAAAACGTTGAAGATATCTTTGGTTTAAATTGTGAACAAAGAATCTTAGTCCTAGCTTGAAAAGAAAAATACAAAGACTAGAATCCCAAAATATTTGAAGCCCCAATAGGTCAAAGCCAAAGATGAATTTTGTCAGTCTTATTTTGACTTTTAAAGCACAACCGATCCTTGCATCTTAAAGCATAGTAAATAATTATAAAAAGTGACTGTTAGGTCCATATTTTTAGGTTGGCAAACTATGAACAATTGTAACAACTTAGAACCTAGTTTGTCTAGTTAATTGGTATGGGTAAGTTATTGATCAAGACAAATCAAGGTTTGAATAATTGAAGACTCAAGAATGTAAAAATTGGACTTATGTTGCACTGGACGTCAACCGGTCCAGAATCACTAAACTCGACCAGTCGATATGTACATCTCAACTGATCGAGATTTGTGTAGATTGGTTTTTTAGCAGTTCTTCTCAATTGTTGGATCTAGGATATCTAGCATTTCAAGTACACTCTATTAGCAAGTCTTAGAGCACATGTTTACACACATGAGACAATAGTGTATTTGTACACAAAATTTGGAATTTTCCAAACTCTCTTAAAGCATCAACCAGAGACCTATTTGCATACTAAACATCCAGTGATTAAGTAAAGTTGCTACATCTAGTTTACAATCATAGTTACTGGCACAAAATTTTGAAAGTAGATCTCGGAGTCACAAACTAGAAGTTCATGTGCAACAAGTCAAAATAGAGGAGTTTGTGGATAACAAAGTTGTGTGGTTACCTCTGTAAGTACTGCATGAGGTAGCATTAGATTTATGGTTAAATATTTTGTATAAACTTCTATTCTATTCTAGTGGATTTGTTGCATTGAGGATTGACGGTTAAATTCCTCTAGGTTTTTATTATGAAAAGGTTGTTTCATTAATTTTCTTCTGTCATCATTTTGGAGTCTTTATGTGATCCATGCATGTGTGATGTTATTTAGCTCAAAACTAAAGAATAATTAATTTAGTTAATTACTTGTCTGAGAATTGGTTAATATTGCGACTACTGGAGCCTAAAGCCTTAACAAAAAGAAAAAAAATACCGTTACTAGTAGAACAGTAAACTTTGTTTGTCAATGCAGCAAAGCCAAACAGGTGGTGGATATGGCTCATTGTGGCAGGAGGGGGACTCATTATTATCTTGTTGTGCTCCTTATATTATGCAAAACAGAAAAAGCACAAAGTGGAAGGTAATCAATGCTCTTGCTAAATATTTTGTTAGACTTACTGATGATCAAGCATAAATTTTTTTTTTTTTTTTTTAATTAATACTTTGCATATGTGTGAATTAGGAGAAAGAGAAAGGAAACAAAAGATGCTCATACAAGAACTTGCAGGGAATGCAATACCTTCCACTGTAGATGATGAAGGGAAGAAACAAAACAACGATCGGAAAAATAGCCATGAGTTGCATGTCTTTAGCTTTGAAAGCATTTATGTTGCTACAAGTAATTTCTCAACAAAAAATAAACTAGGAGAGGGTGGTTTTGGACCAGTTTATAAAGTAAGTTCTTGACACCTCTCTATCTATTTCTCCCCAATAATGCTATCCGTATAATATATTTTTATAATTTTTTCCATAACTTATAGAGATGACAAATTCTAATCCACACAACATCACTTTTACCGAGGTCATCACTTATATTATTTTTATTGACACCAATCATCAACTAATATCTCAGTAATTATAAAAAATCTGGTGACATTTGTTATTTTTAGACTTATTGATTTCTTTTGATAAAAATTTGATTCTATTACTTAACCTAACCCAGTTCTCTCTAAATATTTTTTGTTTTTGGGACATAAATGTTAACTTATGACAAAGCCTAGTTAATCGATTCAATAAATTGGCACTTGAGTGAGCGCACACACTAAGTAGTATCTTGCTGGAAAGTTGATTAATGTAAATATGTACTGAATTAGATAATGTGAATAAAATTAGACTAATGCGATAACTTTTAGGGAAAATTACCTAATGGACAAGAAATCGCAATAAAGAGGCTTTCAAAAAGTTCTGGACAAGGATTGGTAGAATTCAAGAACGAAGCTATTCTCATTGCGAAACTTCAACACACTAATCTAGTAAGGCTTTTAGGCTTTTGCATTCAAGAAGAAGAAAAAATACTAATCTATGAGTACAAGCCCAACAAAAGCTTGGACATCTTCCTATTTGGTAAGACATATGTCCATTACTAGGAAAATTTGGTTATGTGATGATATATATTCTTTTTTATATTATATGTAGATTCAATCCATGCTCATCATTTTCTTGCTATTGTTTTCTACAATGAGTCAGATCCAACTGAAAAGTACATATTAAATTGGAAGACACGCTTCAATATCATTGAAGGCATTGCTCAAGGACTTGTTTATCTCCACAAATATTCAAGACTAAGAGTAATTCACCGAGACTTAAAAGCAAGCAACATTTTGCTTGATGAAGAGATGAATCCAAAAATATCTGATTTTGGCATGGCTAGGATCTTTGCTTCGAAAAGATTAGAAGAAAGCACAAATAGAGTTGTTGGAACATAGTAAGTATTCATTGCATTTCACGTAAGCACAATTTAATTCTATTTGTGAGTTTGTGCGTGTTTGTGTGCATGTGCTTGTTCGTACACTAAAGTTCATTGGTCAATTATTATTTCAGCGGTTATATGTCCCCTAAGTATGCCATGAATGGTGTTGTTTCAATAAAAACTGACGTATTCAGCTTTGGAGTTCTCTTACTGGAAATCGTTAGCGGCAAAAAAAATAATAATCGCCATTATTCTGATTCTCCACTCAACCTCATAGTATATGTAAGTTTGAAATTTAAGCTTTCTTAACTTGTATATGGAATTTTGAACTTAGGAGTTAATAATCTTTGTATAATTGGATTTGTAACAGGCATGGCAATTATGGAATGAAGGTAAGGATTTCGAGCTAATAGACCCAACAATACAAGATGAGTCATGTTGTCCATATGAAGTATCAAGATGCATCCATGTTGGTCTCTTATGTGTACAAGACCAAGCAACAGATAGACCCACTATGTTGGATGTTGTCTCTATGCTTTCAAATGAAACTCTTCAACTATCTCCTCCAAAACAACCTACATCTTTTATTAACACATTTGGGGAAGAGATAGAGATTTCTAAAAATAAGCCAGAAAATTGTTCCATAAATAATGTCACAATTTCTATGATGGAAGCTAGATAAATACTAAAATAAGAAAAAACAGACCACAACTCAAAATAAGAATATTAAAAAAATATTGTGGAATTTTGTTTTGCCCTAAACATTTTCATACTAAACTACACTAGTTAGTGTGAATGTAGTTTGTTATACATGCTTGTGTGAGGAGGGCTATATCTAATACGTCTATACTTTATCACAATTATTTTTCTTCATGTTGTAAATGTAAGCAATGAGAAGAATCATTGATGCTATTGTGAGAGTAAACTGATTTAATTTTTGTCTAATTATTCTATACATAATGAAAGTTGCAGAGTTGAAAAAGACTTGCAGTATCTTATATCTCAAATAGGAATTGTGCATAACTCGAAGCATTCATGCACGGTGGATGAATTCTGTCAGTTATCAATGTTCTGGGATGGCTTCCCATTATTACCTCTCGAACTTTCTTCTAGCACAGTCGCAATGCTTCCATTATTGCTACTGCATGAAGCTTGAAGGAAAAAACATTGATGTTCAAAAAAAGCCAAAATCAATATACAAATCGGGTTTGGGTGATAACCTTGCCCAGTTGCCCAAAACTGCGGGACTCAGGTGTGAAAAAAAAACTCATCTCCATATCCTTTAATGGGGTGGGTAAAACTCATTCCATTTGGGTGTAAAACGGGTTTTTGCCATCCCAGCACTATCTCCACATAATTGATGTTGGGTCTCAATCTAGTATTGTGTAAATTAAGAAAATCAACCAAGAATTTTAATCAATCACTAAAAACATTATCAAAAAAAATTGCTAAGCCAAAACATCAATCAAACACAAAAATACAAAAATTTACATGGAAGACCATTCTCTTTGAAAAGAGAAACTGCGGGACAAACTCCAAAATCCAAATAAATATCCACTATTATAAAATTAATTACAGATCTTCAATCCATTTGAGTAAAATAACTCTCCATGATTGTAGCACCCAAAAACTTCTACCTTGAGAAAACTTCAAATTTATCTTCCCTTGTGTATATTTTATTTGCGGATTCAGATTTTCTAGAATTCTTAGAGTATTCTATTAATAGATTTCCTTCAATCCTAACCATTGTTAAATGATTTAATGGTCTAGATTTTGCCATATCACTATTTCATTAATAATACTCTTAAAATAAAATAATAATGTTGCAAACAAAAGAATTAAGATTATTGTTAGGGGAATGCTGGCATGGCAAAATTTAGGCCATTAAATCATTAAAGAATAGTTAAGATTTAAAGAAATTTATTTGGTAAAGTACTCTAGGAAATTTAGAGGATTTGAATCCTTTCTTTGTACTCACACACACAGAATGCACCTTGTTGTCAATATCATCTCCTTAATTTGTGCGCTTAAAAAAACCTTTGTAAAGAAATCCCAAACTTTATTGTTTCTCTCCTTGTGCTACCTTCCAATCGAAAATTTCATTGTATTATCTCTTGGTTTCTATTATTCTTTCCCTTATCCCATAGTGAGGGTGTTTTGCCCAAGTCATTAAATCATTTGTAGCACTATCTATTTATGAGACTTTAATTCTTATTCCTTGATGGATAATGAATCAGGGAAGTTAATACAGCAGCTATACTAGGGAAATATTTTGTACTAGTAATCCTCTAAAATTTATGAGAAAAAAAATATCTGGTTGTACCGCTCTGTACATGGCATATTTTGGATATTTGATTTTTTTTTTTTTTAAATGTTATTTAGGCTAATATATTGATTAATGTACTTAGACTAATATATAGACTTGTAAAATATGTGGATTTTAAATTTGATATTGATAAACATCAAATTAATAAATAAATACAAACACACACACACACACACACACACACATATATATATATTGGGCATTCCCAAAACGGAGTATATTGGTATCAATTAGTATTGATATATTTTGTTCCCTTGGCCAAATTGAAACAACCTTGATACAATTTGACTTCTATACAATGAATACAATCATACATTACTTTTTTAACAAGGAATATTCTTTCCTTTCACTCTAATAAATATATATATATATATATTTTCATGTAAAGGAATTTGAGGCAATTTTCCAAACAATTCTTGGCTTACATCAATCATATATATACAACATTGGCGGCTGATTTACTAATAAAAAAGAAAAAAAAAAAAGAAAAAAAAAAAAAGAAAGAACAAGAGAGAGGTGGCTGATTAGTAACCAGCATAACTACTACGGGCTAAGCAACCAACCAAAATTCTAGCAACACAACACAAACTAATCCACAATTTTTGACACAACTATCCATTTGGAAAAATGTGAGTGGTAGAAAAAAAATGGTGGGATCTATATAAAAGTGATAGACACGAATTTGACTTATCTTTAGTATTTTTTTAATTGGAGGTGTCATTTTATTTTAAATATACAATAATAAATGGTAGTGAGTTTTAATCTTCACATTTTATTTAGTTAGTGGTGATGTGATAGTTTCTTTTTAAAATAAAAGGAGATTCCAGTTAAAAAAATATTGGAGGTAAGCCAAACCCGATAAATAGTTAATCACGATCTACCAAGTAAGATAGTTGTGATAAAAGTTGTGGCTTAGTTTGTGCAACAAAAATGGGAATGAATTAGTTTCAGCTGATGGCAACTTGAGATTAGGATTCTTCAACCTTAGAGCATTCCCATTGGGACTGCCAAATGGGATATGTAGGGATGATTTAGCATTAAAGCCCAAAAACCACCCAACATTCGGAATTTTAAACCCAAAAAAATTTACAAGTCTGCTACAGTACCGTCCCAAATATACAAGCCCACTATAGCACAATCCCAAATCCCAAATATTATTTTTTATTCCAAATCTCAGCTCTTTCTTTCTCTTTGGCGTCTCTTCTCAGACATCTGCTCTCCCTCTCTCCACAACAATCCAATCCACACTCCTTTCTCTCATCACATCTCTCTTTAGCTCATGGTGGTGGGTATTTTCTGGCGTGGGCTCTGACGTGGGTCAGGTGACGGTGTCAGTCGTGGCGAGGTTGTGCGTGGCAAGGTGGGTCGCAGCGAGCTGGGTCACGGACTCACGATGTAGATTCCGACGAGGTGGGTCACAAACTCACGGTAGAGGTGAGTGGGTTTTGATTTTGGTGGTCGGCATGGATCGTGCGTGGTTGATGGGTCTCTCTCACGGTGGTTGATGGGTCTCATGGCAATCAGCCTAGGGTGGAGATTTGTTGATGGGTTGTTCATGGGTTTAGCTAGGTTTCGGGTTTGATGGGTTGTGAATTGTTTGTGGGTGCAGCGGTGGAGATTGGTGAGGTCATTTGTGGCGGTCGGCATGAATCGTGGCGAGATCGTGCATGGTGGTTTCAATGGGGTTCGTGTAGCAGTGGAGATCTGTGGGTTGCTGTGAGTTGTGGTTGATCAGTGGGTTTGCTTGTGTTGATCAGTGGGTTTGCTTGTGGTTGAATGAGCATGCTTTCTGTGAGAGAGAAATGAGAATATTTTTATATTATTTTAATGTGTAGTATGATAAAATAAAAGTTGAGATGTTAGGTGTATTATAAAATGGTATGATATAAATAATAAAGTAATTTTTGAGATGGTAAAATAGAATTTTTTGTAAATTTCGGATGTGAATACTCTTACAAGTAACAATTTCCAACTTAGGAATATGGTACGATTGTGACTGCCTCAAGAATTTTTGACAACTCTATAAGTCTTACTATTGATGGCTATGGGAGCTTGAAAATTTCAAAAAGGAAAGAGGGTCATAAATCTAAATAATGACGTTTCACCCAAAACCGGGTCATGTTGCACACATTTATTATTCTCTTAAGTAAAAGATCAAGTTACACAAAGTAATTTTATGAATTATATCACTAACTTTTTATTGAATTAATATTTTAAAAGTATTATCATTGAATTACATTTTTTCTATGTACTTTATATGCTTACTAAATTTAATGTCAATCGGATATTATTTACTATTTAATTTATAAAATCATATTTTATTCATAATTTTAATATACAAAAGTTAGAAGTTTAAACATTTTATAGATGAGATAGTTTTAATCCCTAATCATCTTGAAATATTGCAAGTATGGAAGATTTAGAAAGAAAATGTAATCCAACAATGAATTTGTAACCATTTGCTTTCAATTAAAAAAAAAAAAATTGTGTTACATTATCTAAACAGTAAATAAAAAAATTTCTATTCTTCTCTTCTTCTGAGAATTGAAACATGAATGTATTTTACTAGTAATTATAACATGTCCCTTGTAAAGCAATACAATACGACTTCACTTATCCATAAAAGTATCTGATAGTCCCAACGCATAAATAAAAACAAATTTAATATATTATTCAATGAATTAGACAAAAAAAAAAAATATCCACAATTAAACTAAACACAAATACCATCTATAAGGTTAAGCAACCAAAGGGCGACTCAAATCAATTTTGGTTTGGGGCAACAAAGCCTTTCTTATATTTAAATAATATATTTATTTATTTTTATTTAATATCTATTTTTCTTGGTTTTTGAAATGTAAAATTATTAAATTTTTTGTATTCAAGTTCCGCTAACGTTTTATTTTTTATTGATAAAAAGACTAATTTACTTAATCTTTCTTTAGATATAATCAATATTAAATACTATTTTTATTAATTTTAATTTTGAAAAACTTCTTTACAAAATGCAACTATAAAAATTACTGTTACTCGAAATATACAAATTACATATCCTACTTAGAATAAAAAGGACCAATTCTATCTTATTATTATTTTTTATTTTTTAAAATCAACCGGTATAATATAGAAAGTTGAAAGGGTTTCGCTTCTGTCCAGTAGCCAGTGGTCATTGGACGCGTTGGATTGGCGATACGTGTCCAAGACTGTCCAGTGGCAGTGGTCATTCCAACGCGTCCAATGACCACTGGCCACTGGACAGAAGCTAAATCCAAGTTGAAACTAATTAATTTTTTTAAGAGAAATACTAATTAATTTTTTTTTTTAAATGTAAGAAAGTAACAAAAGTGGATTGATGTACCGCATCAATCCACGTGACAATAGGTGCAAAGGAGTAAACCAATGAATGTGTGTGGAAACCATTGGGAATTTCAGACCTATTAGCCTCTGTAATTCTGTTTACAAGATAATAACAAAAATTATTGTAGCCAGAATTAGACCGCTCCTTGATAAGCTCATATCTCCATATCAATCAGCCTTTGTTCCGGGTAGAAAAGGTGTCGATAATGTCATTATTGCGCAGGAGCTAATTCATACTATCAGCAGGAAAAAAGGTAATGTGGGATACATGGTTATTAAGATCGACTTAGAAAAAGCTTATGATAGACTGGAGTGGTCCTTCATCAAGGAAGTGCTTATTGCAGCAAATTTCCCTCCTGACCTTATCCAGCTCATAATGAGCTGTGTTTCTACAGTATCTACCTCCATACTCTTTAATGGGGGTGTCCTCGATCATTTTCTTCCATCAAGGGGTATTCGGTAAGGGGATCCCCTTTCCCCTTACCTTTTCATTCTTTGTATGGAAGTGCTTGGTAGAATTATTGATGACAAATGCTCTAACAACCTCTGGAACCCGGTTAAAGCCTCTGCTGGTGGCCCGGCCTTCTCCCACCTTTTCTTCGCTGACGATCTCCTTCTGTTTGCAAAGGCTAACTCGCTAAACTGTGAAAGTGTTAGGGATGCAATTGAGGAGTTCTGTATGATCTCAGGTCAAAAAATTAACGCTGCCAAATCTAAAGTTTTTTTCTCTCCTAACGTTAGCAGTGAGCAAAGGGCTGATTTTTGCGAGATCCTTGGTTTTAACTCTACTCCTAAGCTGGGTTCTTACCTTGGATTTCCTCTAAAGCATGTTGGAGCATCGAACCAAGACTTGAATTTCATTGTTGACTGTGTTAACCAGAAACTTGCTGGCTGGAAAGCCAACCTATTGTCTTTTGCTGGCCGTAAAGTGCTCATCCAAGCAACTACTTCTGCTGTTCCCTCCTATGTGATGCAAACCAATTTTCTCCCTAGCAGAATTTTGGATAATTTGGATAGACTCAACAGGAACTTTCTATGGAGATCTAGTGAACCAAAGAGAAGAATGCATTGGGTTGGATGGGAAAAAGTTACCCAACCTTTGGATAAGGGTGGCCTTGGCCTCCAAAGTGCCAAAGGAAGAAATCTGGCCTATCTTTCAAAGCTGAATTGGAGGTTCCATGCAGAAAAAGACTCGCTTTGGGCTCGAGTTTTAAGGAAAAAATATATGACCTGAAGAAGAATGTCTTCAAGTAATGAAAGCTCTCTTCCTCGCTCCCGAACTTGGAAGGCAATGAAAAAAGGAATGGATGTTTTCAATAGGGGCACGAGATGGAGTCTTGGCCGGGATAGCACCTTGAGGTTTTGGTATGATTCTTGGACTTCGAATGGCCCTCTCAGGTCTATTATTCAAGGTCCCCTTACTAGGGAAGAGGAGGAGATAAAGGTTAAAGATCTTGCTTCACTTGAAGGCTGGGATTGGGGAAAGCTTTCTCTGATTCTTCCTCCAAAAATCTGCCTGGAAATTCAGGCGATGCCTCGTTCTCATTTTGCAAATGAGGAAGATAGAATTATTTGGAACGTAACAGCTAATGGGAATTTTAATCTCAGTTCTGCATATCTCCTTGCTAATGGGGAAGCCTCTCAATTTTTTAATGGTAAATGGATATGGAAGCTAAAGGTGCTGCCAAGGATTCAATCCTTTATATGGATGTGTTTTCATAATAGCATAGCAACCCGAGAAAGGCTAGCTTCTAGAGGGCTGCAAGTGGACACAGTCTGCCCGGTATGCAACCTCCATCCAGAAACTATTCTTCACTTGTTAAGGGACTGCCATGTTGCTGCAAATTGTTGGCAGAACCTCGGAATGGGGGGCTTAAACACTGATTTTTACTCTTTGGACCTTCCTAGTTGGCTGGAAAACAACTGCAAAACGACTTCAGCTTCAAACCACCTTCAGATCTCTTGGAGTGTCATTTTTGCCGTTGGTATATGGACTCTTTGGAACCATCGTAACAGGGTGGTTTTTAAGAATATGCCTGCTAGTGAAGCCATTCACAAAGATGTAATTCATAGGGCAGTGGAGTATGCCCTTGTCGCTCAGAATACCATAACCAGACAGCCTCGGATTGAAAGGAATATTCGTTGGGAGAGGCCAAATAGGGGTTGGCTTAAACTAAACACAGATGGCTCTTCATTAGGTAATCCTGGAATGGCTAGTGGAGGCGGTATTCTTCGCAGTGAGTCGGGTACCTGGATTAAAGCCTTTACAAGGAAGATTGGGATAGCCACAAGCTTTGTTGTAGAGCTTTGGGCTCTTAGAGATGGACTCAACATGTGTCTGAATATGCAGATTAGTGCTCTAGAAATTGATTTGGATGCAAAAGTAGTTGCTGACTTGATGTGTAATACTGAAACCTTGAAGAATGATAATGCTGCTATTGTATCTGACTGCAGGCTTCTCCTCTCCCAATTTCCTCAAGCCAAAGTGTCCCACTACTATCGCGAAGCTAACCGGTGCGCTGATGCTCTAGCTAGACTAGGTTGCTCCCTTGTCACTGACTTTATGTACTTCAATTCCCCTCCCCCTTGTATTTTGAATGCTTTTCTTTCGGATTTGTATGGGCTGGCTCAGTTGAGGCTCTGTCCTATTTCGAATGTTTTAGATTCTTTTTAGTTGAATAAAATTCCCAGTTTACCAAAAAAAAGAAGATGCTAAGTTTTGTTCAAAATGATGTGACGTGAGAATAGGTACAGAGGTGTAAACGTGGGATATAGTGGTCCTTAACCTTATCTCTTCTCGTTTCAATAAAAAAAATAAAAAAAAAATGCTTTTCTGTTTTGGATACAATGGAGTCTTTTTAGGACACAATACATTATATTGGAAAATAAAGGGAGCCTAATGGTTTTTTTATTTTTACTTTTTAATTTTTGGGTGAAGCAAGCCTTAATT
This sequence comes from Quercus suber, assembly GCF_002906115.3. Lineage (NCBI taxonomy): Eukaryota > Viridiplantae > Streptophyta > Magnoliopsida > Fagales > Fagaceae > Quercus > Quercus suber. The sequence goes on from NW_027069661.1 coordinate 24,337, forward strand.
AAAATGTTAAGACAAATAAATATAGATATATTATATTAGTTAATAGAGGGGGCCTTAGGCAAATGACTTAAGTTTCCTGAATGGTTGGGCTGTCCTAGCATTTTGATTTTTTATTTATCAAAAATTATTTTTTAACAATAAGATATTAAATACTAATAACAAAACCAAAGAGAAAATTAAATAAACGGTAAATTACAAATTACACCTTTAAAGTTTTTAAGTATTTAAATTTTATACCCTGAAGTTTTAAAATTTGAATTTTACTCTCTAAATTTTAGGAAGTAAAATTTAAACACCTCTAAAATTTTGAGGTGTTTAAATTTGATACTCAGAAGTTTCATAATTTGGGAGTATAAAATCCAAACACTCCCAAACTTTAAAGGTGAAAATGTGAATGTAAAGTCTAAGAGTATATATATATATATATATAATTTTCTATAAAGAATTAAAGAAATTTAAGGCGAAATTTAATTCATTATCCACAAAAAGAATGTGAAATTTTATTTGAAAAATAAAAAAAAATTACTAAGAGATAAGTACACGTAGTCCCATGATTACTCTTTATATAAAATATTTTATTAAAAAAAACTTTTGTCCTATGCAATCCCACGTCCCCATCCTAATTTGTAAAAAATTAGTGTATATTAGTTATTAAACGCAGACTTTTTTATAGAGTTTAAAACACTTTATAAAAAAAAAAAAAAGCAATCAAAATCGTGACTTGAAATTGAAAGTTGTGTTTATTAAACACAAACTATTTCCCATAATTTTAAGTTTTCTAAATAGAACCAACAATTTGGAGCAGATGTAGAAAAAACTTTTGTGAAAATTTTTGGGATTCTAAATTTACTGGTTGGTTAAAATTTGAGGACCCTCTCAAGTGCATGTAGCAGTTGAACCCAATCAATCCTTTAATAAGTTGAAAATTTCAAACAATAGGCGGCTGATTAGTACCGGGACCATGACCTTACCATAATTTATTAGAAGAATATGAACCACATACATATGTACCATTCGCAATTAAAGCCTCCCAAACCGTTTCTTTAATTATCGTCATTGTGTACACAGTGAACAAACACATTTCTGCAGCATAACTAATTACCAAAAAGAATCAGAGGCTGTCTTTCATGGCAAGCATAGCACGAAAATTTATCCCCAATTTTTTATGTCTGCTACTCTTCCTGGGTCTATCTTCTTCCCAGCAGCGAAACAAATTAGTGCAACGGCAGGAGCTCAAAGATGGAGATGAATTAGTTTCAGCTGATGGAAATTTTAGATTAGGATTCTTCAACCTTACAAGTAACAATTCCTACTTGGGAATATGGTACGATGGTGACTCCCTCGCGAATGTAGTGTGGGTTGCCAATCCAAATGCTCCACTGTTTGGCAATTCTGTAAGTCTTAGTGTTGATGACTATGGGAGTTTGAAAATTTCATACAGCAAAATGGTTCCTCCTATTTCACTAAATCCGGGACAAGAAGCCAGTAATTGTAGTGCTGTTCTACTTGATACTGGTAACTTTGTACTACATGAACTGAATTCAGATGGAACTGTGAAGAGGGAATTGTGGCAAAGCTTTGACAATCCCACTGATACACTTCTGCCTGGAATGAAACTGGGATTCAACAAAAAAAGTGGACAAACTTGGTCTCTAAAATCATGGAGAAGTGATGTGGTACCTGACACAGGGGCCTTTACTTTTGGCATGAACGTGGACTCTATACCTGGAAATGAGTTCAACATCATGCAGCACGAGGACGAGTATTGGACAGGTGGGTTTTCGCAAGATGAGGGTTACCAGCACAAGCCAATAAATGGTTTCACTTTACAAGATCAAAGAGGTTCCTCTTACGCCTTTTCAAAGATATCGAATGAGAATGAAACATACTTCAACTATTCCGCAAATAAAGACATCAAAACGTTCCCACGGTTAAGGATAGATTACTTGGGAAAGCTTTGTGTAGGTGAAAGGTTGCTTGTTCAATGTAGTTTTCCTTCCCTTGCTTCAGATGATCAAGGATGTGTGAAGAAAAAGCTTCCGGAGTGCAGGAGCCATGATATTACATTTGCTGAACGTTCAGGTTACTTTGTGGATACTGATGGATACGAGTTTCATGCGGATGACAACCTGACCCATGTGGATTGTGTAGACAAGTGCTTGACAATTTGTTCTTGTGTTGCCTTTGAGCCTTCAAAGGAAGATGGCACCGGCTGTAAGGTTTGGACCACCATGCCAAAATTTGAAACGGCTTTGAATGCACCGAAAGTATACTTCCTCGAATACAAAGGTAAGACTAATTCATGCTGAATTAATTTATCATATTTCTTGCTTATAATTGATGTAGAACATGTGCTAAGAACATGACTCTGAAGAAAACAGATAAAATCAACTCTATTGATTTTTTAACTAGTAGATCAATTGCCCTGAGTTTTATCTTGAGAGGATTGAGAATCATCCAAATTTACGAAATAAACTAAAACAATGAGATGAAAACAAAAGTTATCGTAATATAATAACTGCCATAGAGTCCTAGTCCTAGCTTAAAAAAAAAAAAATATAAGAGAATCTCAGAAGATTCGAAGGATCAATATGTCAACGCTTGTTAAGAGAGCTTATATGACATGTAGTTTTGTAAATTTAAATACAAACGGCAGGTAGCATAGACAGGGACGGAGCCATGTACATGGCCCAAAATTTTGAAACCTTCCTCTATATATATATATATATATAATTATTTTAATGTTTCCAAAATTTAGCCTACCCCCCCCCCAAATATTTGAATTAATCTATTAATGCTCTTTAAAAAAAAATAATTGGTCTAATATTTATAGAAATATAACTTTATTTTTTGCAATTTTATTTTTTATTGTAAAATGTACTTTGAAATCTGTTAAATATTTGATAAAGTTTGGCACCAAATATGTTTGGATCTATCTTTTTCAACTTGTTATGGGGCGATTAATAAGTCATTGACTTATTAGAAAAATCTTATCACTAAAACTACACATGAAATGTCTCTTTAGTTACCACATAATGAGTTAGAGCAAGATAATTTCAAATATATTTAAAGCATAACTTATTCCTCTAAGTTTTGGATTAATCATGTTTTTGAAAATTTCATTTGTTTAGTTAAAAGTTCTTTACTTATTTTAGTATGAAATATGATAATTTGTATTGAAAATGAAACTTTTAAAGAATTTCCCACTAAAAAAGAATTTTATTTTATAAAAAATCATCATCAAACACAATTTTGATTGAAAATACTATGCATTTTTTTTGTTGGGTGTGTGTATATATATAATTTATCAAATAAAAAAGCATGTATGTGAGGGTTGTTTTGATAAATATATTAATGCTGCAATTTAGCTCTCCAAACAAAAATTTTTAGCTCCGCCCCTGCATAGGAATAGTCTTATAGTGGAGTTAGTTACCACCTGGGAAGCTGACTTGGAGTTTGTTATGTTACATTATAGTTGTTTCTAGTTTATTATTATTTTCCGTCTAACTCTGTTACTTAGTATATAAACAAACAGAGCTTGTAATTCACTTTAAGCTTAATGCATGCAATATATTCATTAAATCTTAATCAAGCACAAACAGTACATGCATCTTAATGCATAGTAAATGATTAGAAGAAGAAAAACGAACAAAAATACTATTGCTAGTAGAATGGTAAAAATTTGTTTGTCAATGCAGCAAAGTTTGTCAATGCAGCAAAGCCAAACAGGTGGTGGATATGGCTCATTGTGGCAGTAGGAGGAGTCATTATCATCTTGTTCTTCCTCTTATTCTATGCAAAAATAAATAAAAAACGCGTAGCGGAAGGTAATCAATGCTCTTGCTATAGATTTTGTTAGATATATTGCTGATGATCAAGTAGTTACAAACTTTCAATTAATATTTTGCATTTATGTTAATTAGGGGAGAGAAAAAGGAAACAAAATATGCTCATACAAGAACTTGGAGGAAATGCAATACCTTCCACTGTACATGACAACGCGAATAATCAAAACAACGATGGGCAAACTAGCCATGAGTTGCATGTCTTTAGCTTTGAAAGCATTACTATTGCTACAAGTAATTTCTCAACCGAAAATAAATTAGGAGAGGGTGGTTTTGGACCAGTTTATAAGGTAAGGCCTGTCAGTTCTCTATCCATTTCTTTACAACATTACTAAAAAGTATACATATAACAAATTTTACTGTTTGGTGAGGTGATAGATTTTGATTAGCAGAACATCATTTTTATTATTGGGGTCTTTACCAACATTATTTTTATTGTACAACAATCACAACCGGCCATTTTTGCAGTTGTGACAAATCTTGTAAACTTTGTTGTGCTTTTATATTTATGGATTTCTTTATGATAACCATTTGAATCTAAGACCTAACTTAACCTAATTCTCTCTCATTTTCTTTCTATTTTTGGGATAAAATTTGAACTCAAGACTTAGTCTAGTTAATCCAATTAATCCGATCAATGCATTAGCACTTTGAGTAAGCCCTAGGAATAGCTAGAAACTTTCTAGAAAGTTAGAAAATGAAAGTACATATTGAATTAAGATAATGAGAGTAAAATATGACTAATGCAATATACTTTCAGGGAAAATTACCCGATGGAAGAGAAATTGCAATAAAGAGACTTTCAAAAAGTTCCGGACAAGGATTGGTAGAATTCAAGAATGAAGTTATTCTCATTGCCAAACTCCAACACACTAATCTTGTAAGACTTCTAGGATTTTGCATTCAAGAAGAAGAAAATATACTAATCTATGAGTACATGCCTAACAAAAGCTTAGACATCTTCCTATTTGGTAAGAAATATGTCCATTACTAGGAAAATTTAATTACGCGATGATATATATTCCCTTTTATATTATATAGATTCAATCAATACTTATCATTTTTTTTTTTTTGGTAAAATGAGTCAGATCCTACTAAAAAGTACATATTAAATTGGAAAACACGCTTCAATATCATTGAAGGCATTGCTCAAGGACTTGTTTATCTTCACAAATATTCAAGACTAAGAATTGTTCACCGAGACTTAAAAGCTAGCAACATTTTGCTTGATGAAGAGATGAATCCAAAAATATCTGATTTTGGGTTAGCTAGAATATTTGGATTGAAAGAATTAGAAGAAAACACAAATAGAGTTGTTGGAACATAGTAAGTATTCATTGCATTTCAAGCAAGTACAATCTAATGAACTCTATTTGTGAACATGTATGTGCTTGTTTATATACTAAAATTCATTGGTTAATTGTTATTTCAGTGGTTATATGTCCCCTGAGTATGCCATGAATGGTGTTGTTTCAATAAAAACTGACGTATTCAGCTTTGGAGTTCTACTATTAGAAGTTGTGAGCGGCAAGAAAAATAATAGTCGTTATCATTCTGATCATCCACTCAACCTTATAGAATATGTAAGGTTTTCATTTGACCTTTCTTAATTTGTATACATGGAATTTTGAACTTAATAGTTAATAATGTTTGTATAACTGGACTTGTATCAGACATGGAAATTATGGAATGAAGGTAAGGATTTGGAGCTAATTGACCCAACAATATTAGATGACTCATGCAATCTATATGAAGTATCAAGATGCATTCACGTTGGTCTCTTATGTGTACAAGACCAAGCAACAGATAGACCGACCATGCTAAATGTTGTTTCTATGCTTTCAAATGAAACTCTTCAACTATCTCCTCCAAAGCAACCTATTTTTTTTATTAACACATTTGTGGAAGAGATTCGGGTTTCTGAAATTAAGCCAGAAAGCTGTTCCGTAAATAATGTCACGGTTTCTATGATGAAACCTAGATAAATACTAGAATCTACTATGTATATATATGTATGCCATCTCAGCAAATAAAAAAAAAGTATGTATATATATGCCTTTGTGATAACTGATAAGGGCTATTGTCGATTATGACTAGTCAGGATGTATCCTTGTTTCTAATGTTTTTAGTAGAAGTCTTGATAATTGCAAATATATATTAATTCCTGATCACAATTATCTTTCTTCTTGTTATAAGCAATGAGAAGAATCATTGATTCACATGAGACTTATAGTTTGTTTGGATGGATGGGGAGTAGAGAGGAGTAGAGTAGAGGGAAGGAGAGTAAGTTAAATTACCTTGTTTGGATGTTTTTTAAGGGAGAAAAGGGAGGGATTTGGAGGGGTTCTAATTACTTCTAACCCCTCATTTTCAATTTCCCCAAATTAAAGAGATTTGGAGGGGGAGTAGAGCATGGAAATGTTTGACCAAATAAATTACCAAATTTACCATTACCGTATTAACAAAATTACAAACTATGAAGAATGGCTAATTATTATCCTCCACCTTACTTAATTTTAAAAACATCCAAATAAGGTGGAGGATAACCATTCACCTCTACTTTCCTCCTCATTACTCTCCATCCCTCTACTCTCCGCTCCCTCTAAACTTCCAAACATAGCATTAACTGATTTAACTTTTAGCCAAATTGTTCTAGCTCAGTTGTGATAGGTAAAGCTAACCATTTGGGTTCAACCAGGCGTTCCACTTGATTGAACTTACCTTAAAGTTAACTAACTAGACATATTTGATACAATAAATGCTATAATACAACAAACTCTGCCTTTGATAGCATCTATTCTCTTCCATTTGGTGAATTTTTTTTCCCTTCTTTGGGGAACCTATTATACACATGCCATTTCATGCTTTGCGTTATAACTCGAGCCCCCCTATTCCTAATGAAGACCCTTATATCACAATTTGCAAAGCACGTGCTACTCATCTAATGCGTCTTGATACATTAAAAAAAAAAAAAAAATGATGAAAAGTGCAATGATGCTTTTGTTTCTTTTTGCTTGGGAGACCAGGGATGGAGCCACTGTTGGACTAGGGGGCCAATGGTCCCCCCAATTTAAAAAAAAAAAAATTGTTATATATATGTATACTAATTTTATTTATTTTATTTTATAAAATTACATTTTACTCCCCCTAAAAGATATCATTGATTATTTTTAGAGTAATGTTATACTCACAAACTTTTTTGTAAACTGTTTTGGTAGTAAATTCTTATTGGTCCGCATATACTACTTATATCATTTTTTTTTTTTTTTTTACTTAGTAGTAACCACTTATTACATCAGAAATTTTGTTCTTAACTCAAAATTTTGGCTTCGTCTCTGTACGAGACAACAAACATGGTTAAGGATATTGCATACACTATTCCTAGAACCATCGCTGGGAATTTAATATTATAGGGGCGTGCATATTTTATACCCAATAATAATAATAATAAAGGACTGAATGTTCGATTTTGATTGTAACCCTTTTAAAGGTTGTTTCTTAATCAGTCAATTTTGTATGAACAATAAATTTCATTAAGAATTAAATTAGATGGATTTATTAATTGTTATTATTTAAGAGAATGTATACTACGGAAAATTATTAAATACTCTAGGAGTACTCAATAATTACCCGTATACTACGTGGTTGTATTCTCTCTTTCTCTCTTTCAATTTCTATACATAGGCAAAACACAGAGAAAGTCAAATTAGAATTCTAAATTAGAATCCAATTTTGCATCATGTGTTTAAATTTATGTAGGAACCACACCATAATTATCCTTCTAGGTGTGCGATTAGAATTTGAATTGAAGTCCAATTTTGTTCCATGTATCTAAATTTATGTAGGGATTGCACCATAAATATCATATTTGATCTGTACCATATATGCATAACTTTGATCTGTAGGTTTGATAATCTAGCTGATTCCTGAAAACGTTAGTACAAAGTTAAGGGGTTATTTTGTTGAGGACATTACACAAATAGATAAAATCTATTCAGTTGTGTTATATATATATATATATATATATAAACTAGTTTATAACTGTCCTAAGTTTTATCTTGAGAGGGTTGAGAATCATCCAAATTTGTGAAATAAACTAGAATGAAAACTTGAAATCAAAATGTAATGATGTGGAATCATTTTATTAAATAAATATAACATGCGTGTGGCAAGTTTATGTGGCATTAAACGGAAAGTATGGACAGGAGGCTACTAATGAAATTGAATAGAATTTCAAGGGGTAAAATCTAAATTTTAGAACTTTAGGAGATAAAATTTAAATTCTAAAACTTCAAGCTAAAAAATCTAAATACTCCTAAATTTTAGGGTGTAAAATTTAAACTTAGAAACTTCAAGATGTTAAATCCAAACATGCCTAAATTTCAAGAGATAAAATGCAAAATTTAAAATTTTAGAGTTTAAAATACAAACACCCAAAATTTTAGAGGTGTAGTTTACAATTTAGTATTTATTTATTTTTTGAGCATATGCAACTTCTTTTATTTAAAACCTAGAAATAATATTGTTCAAAATCGAATATTATACTGCAGGATATGAGAGCATACTTGGGAGGATTGAGATCAGGTACAATACTTGATGCAATAGTTGTAAATGACTGGGATTCAAAAGTTGAAAAAAAGCTGCTCTCACTCATTGAAAAAAAAAAAAATGTAGTATCTGAAACATTCAAATAAGTATATTTGATTGCATAATTGAGGGTACACTCCAAAGTCCAAATCATGGATGGGGTTCATGCTTTTCACTAGGGAGAGAGAGAGAGAGAGACGACTCTTTGAACATTGATTCATTGAACATTCAAATGGCTTAAATGAACCACATGACTTTTGGCTCAAAACAAACGGCTTTTTGCATGCTTTTATGAGTTATGACCGACACATGACTTAGAGCTCAAGACTAGAATATGTTGTATCTAGAATATTTTAAACATTTTAATTTTCTCTATAATATATCTAAATTAAAATTTTATTTGCATTTTATAAGTATTTTTCTTTCTTGAAATTTTAAACAATTTGGTGCATCCTTTCACCCCCAGAGTATTTGTATTAGCTTGGGCAAAAATTTCTGTTTATTTTAGCATAAGTGTTGAGTTATAAATTGATCCCGATTAATTAATTTAATTACCAAAGTTGATTAATTAGGTCAAACTATGTGCAAATCGTGGAGATACCAACAAATCATCAAATAAACTAATATGCAGCAGAAATTAAATGACACAGTGATTTGTTGACGAATGGGAAAAAGTTCTCGCAAGGCAAAATCCCCACCGAGTGAATTTCAGTTCACTACTCTCAAGAATCCACTAATCAATAATCAAGCGGTTATAAGTATAAGGAATTTTATCACTACTTTGGTCTATCCCAAAATATCAACTTACAGTTGAACCTTCACTCTAATCCCCAATTCGATTTGATCTTGTCGAGACTTCTTCTTTTGCACAGATCCTAGTATGTAACTAACTCCAAGCAACTGATTTATTGTTATTGGCTGCAAATTTTTCACTTCAAAGCATGTTGAAGGTCAGAAAGCACTTGGTTACAAAACCCTAAGGCATACAAAATACAGTAACTTCTCACAGAGTGTATGAGTTCTTTAATTGAGTCTTTGTGTCTTTGATGACTTTAAAATAAGTCTTTTATATGGTCTAGGGTTGTAGAGAGAGAAACCCTAATAATCTAAGTCATCATTGGTCAAATTTTAGATGTGAGATTTCTGAAATCATAAGTCTTGATAGATTGAGTGGTGTGTTGAGTTTCACCATTAATTCTCGATAGATGCTAGTGTCGAGCCTAATGTCAAGAATTACTGAAACTGCTTTTCTTCACTTGTTTCTTAGATCAATCTTTATGTCTTTAATAATACCACTTGTTATGCTTGAGCAATATACTTCTTGATACATTAAACTTAACTTAGATCTACCCAATTACAAGTAAAGTTTGTTTTGCCAAAGGTTAAGCCCATACATAGAAAATATAACCCTAACAATAAGACTATACTTTTTCTATTTTTTATATTCATTTTTTAAAACACTTCATATTAGATTATCTATTTTACACTATATTTCATTAAAATATAAATTTTCATGATTTTTTAAATTGTTTCTCTTTCTTCATACACAACAATCATCATCTACTCTTTTCCTTCATCCTCTAGATACATAAAGAAATAATAACCATCATCCTTGAAATACATCAATTTTTCTTGATTTTTTAAAAAAATTTCTCTTTCTTCACACATAACAACCACGAACGACTCTCTTCCTTCATTACTAAGATACACAAAGAAAGATATATTTCTAAATTTAATGGTTACTATAATAAACTTGTAAATTTACATAATTATACACGGATTGATGTGAATCACTTTTAAACAAAAATAATTATATATATATATATATATATTTTATTATACACAAATTAACGTGAATGTTTTAATTCCGCCCATCGCATACTATCAAATTTAATGTTCAAATTTTAATTTTTTCTATACAAACTGAATTTGCACTTTTAGTTGCATATAAATGAATCCGCATGTTTACCTTTTGCAGCACCCTCCCAAGTACCAACCCAATCCCTGCGCCACTTACAAGAGAACTTGTTTTGATTTTGGTAGGGTCTACTAAAAATCATGGATGTTTCGTAGGGTTCTCACGCTTTATTTAGGGATAGAGATAGACGACTTTTGGATCATTGAACAATCAAATGGTTTAAATGGACCACATATATTTCCTTTTTTTTTTATTGAACAATCAAATGGTTTAAATGGACCACATATATGACCCCTTTTTTTTTTTTTTTTTCTGTCCCGATGAAACCCCAACGAAACATATCCATGATTTGGACTGGACCCTGCTGAATTCAATTATACAGCCATTTGCGTCCTTCTAGTTCTAGCGTCTCGTCAAGAATGTGCTTATTTGAACGTTACAGATAGTGCATAGCTTTTCTTTTTCCCAAGTATTTTCTCATATCCTACTGTACAATATTCAGTTTTGAAGTATATGGGTAGTTAAGTGCACACGAAAAACCCTATTTTTTTATTTAGCCAAAAAATATGTGTCAAATAAGAGAATGCGGTATTAATAAAAATAAAATAAAATAAAATAAGGGTAAAGATAAATATAAAAAAATAAATAAGTTTTTTTTTTTTTTTTTTTTTTGCTTAGTTTTCTTTTATCACTCTTTTGTGAAACCTTGGGGTTGGGACAGATTCTGGTCTTTGTGCTTTAAGTCTTGTGTCATTTTTTTTTTTTTTTTTTTTTACAAAATAAAATTTTTACTTTAGTATAATCTAGGTGTATATGGATGTGAAACTCCCTTCTAAGGAATTAAACCCTAGCTATTACCTCTCATACCCCACAAACACTTATACTTATGTCATTCTTAACTCATAAACGCATGCAAAGAGTCGTTTGAAATGGGGTCAGTCATAACACCACTTCACTTGCATTCAGCCAAAAAAAAAAAAAAAAGGGGTCATATATGTGGTCCATTTAAACCATTTGATTGTTCAATAAAAAAAAAAGGAAATATATGTGGTCCATTTAAACCATTTGATTGTTCAATGATCCAAAAGTCGTCTATCTCTATCCCTAAATAAAGCGTGAGAACCCTACGAAACATCCATGATTTTTAGTAGACCCTACCAAAATCAAAACAAGTTCTCTTGTAAGTGGCGCAGGGATTGGGTTGGTACTTGGGAGGGTGCTGCAAAAGGTAAACATGCGGATTCATTTATATGCAACTAAAAGTGCAAATTCAGTTTGTATAGAAAAAATTAAAANCACAATTTTATCTGGAATACTAATCATTGTAGCTTCCATAAAATAAACAGTGCATCGCACAGTTAGCAACTAGTTATATTTGAGTTTGGCTACCTTGTTTGTTAAACAAATGTACATAAACAATTTTTCTTCAAAGTAAGCCCAAGCTAGTCATAAATTACTCAGTTCATTTACAACTCTACTCTCATCTCTATATTTAAAAAACAAAAGAGGATTGTACAAATGCTCTAACTAAGAAAGGGGTGCTTTCAACTTGAAAACTTTGTTTTGCAATTTGATTCCCTGTTGCTATGGATGTCTTTTTTCTTTTGAATTAGGATTGTTTGGGCCATTGTTTTGCATGGTCAGTTATTGTTGTAACTGATTCCATAAAAAATAAAAATAAAAAAAGACCGATTCCAATTTTTTTTTTAGCTGAAATTTATTTAATGATGTTTTGTTTTTTTTCAAAAAAAAAAAAAAAAAAAAAAGGTTTCTTGACCGAATACAAACCTTATGTCTCGCTTTTTGTGTTGCACAATAAATGAGTCTATTATATTTTAAATTTGTGCTGAGACTTTCAATTATTTACTTTATGTATTTCATATAAATATGTGACACTAAATGAGGGATACCAAAAAAAAAAAAAAAATTCTTTGCACCTAATGCACAGAAAAGATAAATCTTTACAATATATCAATTGTCAATGCCTGCAACAATTATAAATATAGATTAGTCTAATTTTTTTTTTCATATTATCTTTGTAATTGATACCTTTGACTTCTTCAATGTGAAAAGGGATGGGGTGGGCTCTCAGTAGAACCAGTTCACACGTAAACTTAAATTGCAGAATTAAATCACCATACAATTGCTGACCTTACCGTGTTAGGACTATTTATGCAATTAAAATTCCTTCAACAATTCCACTCTTATCCAGCCCATCAACAACCTGTAACATAAATATTGGGAATTTGGTATCAACAAACTTTTACTTAGCACATTGGCTGAGGATACTACAGCAAAATCAACATAGCATACAAGCAAAGCACGAACACTGATTAATTTTAATAATTTGACGTAATTTTCAAAATTTTAGGTTCAGCTGTTCAGGGTTATTATTTTCATGATTTTAAGTGCATTTAATGATTTTCTAGTTAAATTAAAGTCATGTTATGGTAGAGTATTAATTACAATCTCCTTTAGCATATATTTTTGGGAAAAATGCCCATACACTCCGTCAACTTTATAGTAGTGGTCATCACATTCTTTGAACTTTTATTTTGACCAGTTTACTCCTTCAACTTTACACATCTGCCAAATCACTGCCTTTGTTAATTTGTTGGCAAAATTTTAACAGAAAATACACGTAAGACACACATGATGCTTAAAATACCAAATCAAAAAGATGAGAAGAAAAGAGAGATCAATGGTTAGAACACCACTGTGGCATCCCTACCTTTGGGGCTAGAAGTCTTTGTCCTGTCGTTTATGGTCCCATTGTACCGTCCAGCTGCAAATATGGATCTCCTGTTCAATAGCCACCATTTTATTGATATTTTCATTCCAAATATTTCCCATGATGCTTTCAGGACCCTGTTTTCCTAAAATGAAGTGTGGTTTACAAGGATGGAATGTTGGACTTCCCATTCTTTTACCCTTCAAGCATTCTCTGGACGAATTCTCTGGGAGCCGTAATCAACAACACCAATAGCCAAGTCCATGAGAAATTATACTGTTCTCGTAGTGAACTATGTCACTTGTTCACCATTTCATTAAAAGATTTCCACTTGTTTAAAATTGCTGAGTCAATAACCAGTTTTTGTTTAAAAAAAATTTCTGACTCAGCAATTTTAAATAAGTGAGAGTCTTTTAGTGGAATAGTGAACAACGTTACTTGTCCACCATTAGAACCTTATAATTTCTCAAAGTTCACCATCTATTACCAATTTTTACCATCCCAACAAAGAAAACTAACCAAAACGATAAAACCCACATCCAATTCCAAATCCCAACAACCTCAAATTCTTCAAAACCCAGAATTTTTGTTTTCAATTAAAAACTTAGAAAAAAAGCCCCAGTTTTTTGGGTTTCAAGGAAATGAAAATCTAGGGAGCTTTAGAGGTGTAATCCCTCATATCTAGATCCATTAGAAACTTCTTAAAATTGAAACAAACTTGTTTTAGAGATTTGAGACTTTTTTTTTTTTTTTTTTTTTGGCGGTGTGTGTACTGTGGATCCATATTGTGGTTGAACGACGAGATGGTCATTTGTGAGAGACCGCGCCCCCGACCCCCTTTTAATGAATGTTTGTTGGGCCAAACCCACGTGAATGGGTGGAGTCGTGTTATTACCTCTCAAAATGGAGGTTCGACTAGTTATATTTTCCCCTTTAGATTAAGGGTTTTACAATGGAGTCGCCACTTATTTAATTATTGGAAAAATAAGAAAACCATAAAAAAATTCCTCATTTTATTAATTTGAAATTGAATTTACATTGAACATAGGAAATTACATGGCTTTGGTCTTAGATACAATCTAAGATAAAGTACATGGCTTTGTTTCCTAGTTACAATCTAGAAATTGAAAATTACAAGGATAAGCATTTGATCTACTAACCCTTGATCTAAGTTCGGAGGCTATGTTACAAGGTGGGAAGGTGTTAGGCACCCACCTTGCCCGGTAAAACCGGTCTTCTAGACTATGGTGGCCAACAATCGTATCATATCATCCAATATGTCAATCAATTTACATGTTGAATTTAATGTGTGTGCATGTGATAAACCCTAATTCAATTTATTAAACATTGCATTTGGATTGAAAAATAAAATTCTAGTGAATGTGTGTGGATGGTGATAACCTAAATTCAAGGATTTGAAAGAATTATGAAACAAACATGTTTTTCATATTTTTGATGTAAATTTAAGATCAAAACTAGTAATATGCATGAACATGTGATGAACAACCAAGAATATGTGAAGAACACATAAAAACATTAAACATATTCAAGAGGATTCAAATAATTACTATCATACTTTAATCTTAAATTTTCATCATGGTAACACAAAAAACAAGTTAGGGAAAGGAATTATACCTTCATGCAAGATTCATACGGTGGAGGAGGAGACTCTTGGTGGAGGTCCTAAGGGTGGAGGAAAAAAGAAGAACTAGGAGAGGGAGAGTAAGTCTCACTCAATACCTTGAGTTTCAGGAAGACCAAGATATGACAAGACTACTCTACTTCACTAGAACTCAAGAGAGGAGAAGAGAGGGGATTTTTTGGTGCCTAGGAATGAAGGAGGGGGAAGGTTTATATAGTAGTAGTGGAGGGAATATGAATGGAATGCCATTTAATGAGGGTTGACAAGGATTATGAACCTAGACCTCATTTTAGTCTTGGAAAAAATCTGGTGCATTAAATGGAGAGATTGGTGGGAGTGGGGAGTAAACCAAAATTCGGTTTTCCCGGAGCTGCTGTAACAGCTTGTAGATCCAACTTCAAAAACTCATATCTGACCCAATTCTGATCGGAATTGTCTCGTTCTTGTGCTCAAATTGAAGCTCCGGATGTCTAGTTTCTGGGAAAATTAACCTCATTCACAGATTCAAAGTATTCTGACAGATATTGACGAAATGGTGAGCAGAGGTCATTTGTTAGAAAATGGTTTCAGCACAATTAACATTAATAGGTCCCAAATTAGCTCCCAATTAACATTAAATGGCTCCAATCACTCCCATTTCAGAATTAATTGGTTCCAAATTTACTCTAATTAAAAGATAATTACACAAATTACTCATTGAATAATTAATATTTAACTATCTAATTAATTAAGTGCATGCAACCTCACCATAAAATGTAGTCCTAACCAATCAAATTATGACACATCATTGATCTCAAATTGATCACTCCTATAACCAATTAAAATCAATTGTTTATAATCATATATAGTCGGACTCAATTTGTGATAGTACATCTTAGCCATTAAAAATTGATTTGATGATAACTTTCAATCTGGTGGTCCGATTAGGGCTTATGACCAGTCGATTTGATCGTTACAACATCAAGATCATTTTGGTGAAATGAATCCAAGGATCTAATGGCTAGAATCAAGATGCATATTTCCAAGGAAAAATTACCCTTTTACCCTCCATGTGTGGTTAAATACGGGTTGCAAAATGGGGTGTCAACAGAATGCCCCTCATTGGCAGAGCTTGCAAAGCGAATGTCAATGTATGAAAGAGACACCCAACTTTGCAATTAGTATTTAACCGTGGTGAATGTATGATGCATGTAGATAAAAGTGTAGATGGTCATGTTATGGATCAAAATGTGGACCGAATCCCAAGGGAGATTGCCTATGTACCTCTTGGTGAGAGGATCAGGTCCAAACGTAGTTCATGCATGCAAATTTTTTTTTTTTTTTTGGTGTAAAAAAATGAGTACAAGACATGCTTACCAGTGGTTATGACGAAATGAGGATTTTGGACATGCTTCCTTCGATGGATTTGAAGTTTGGACGTGCTTCTCAGAGGTCCGTGGATTGAAGTTTAGACGTGCTTCCTAGAGGTTCGATGGAATTGGATTTTGGACGTGCTTCCCAGAGGTTCGATGATATTGTATTTGGACGTGCTTCTCAGAGGTCCAATGGTTTGAATTTTGGACGTGCTTCCCAGAGGTCCGATGGATTTGGAAATTTGGACGTGCTTCCCAGAGGTCCGATGGATTTGGAAATTTGGACGTGTTTCCCAGAGGTCCATTGAAATTGAATTTGGACGTGCTTCTCAGAGGTCTGATGGAATTGCATTTTGGACGTGCTTCCCAGAGGTCCGATGGATTGATGTTTGGATGTGCTTCCCAGAGGTCCGTTGAAATTGAATTTGGACATGCTTCCCAGAGGTCCGTGGATTGAAGTTTGGACGTGCTTCCCAGAGGTCCGATGGAATTGAATTTTGGACGTGCTTCCCAGAGGTCCGTGGATTTGAATTTGGACGTGCTTCCCAGAGGTTCGATGGTTTGAAGTTTGGACGTGTTTCCCAGAGGTCCGATGGAATTGAATTTTGGATGTGCTTCCCAGAGGTCCGATGGATTGAAGTTTGGACGTGATTCCCAGAGGTCCGATGGATTGATGTTTGGACGTGCTTCCCAGAGGTCCATTGAAATTGAATTTGGACGTGCTTCCCAGAGGTCCGCGGATTGAAGTTTGGACGTGCTTCCCAGAGGTCCGATGGAATTGAATTTTGGACGTGCTTCCCAGAGGTCTGATGGAATTGGATTTGGACATGCGTCCCAGAGGTCCAATGGTTTGAAGTTTGGACGTGCTTCCTAGAGGTTCGATGGATTTTGAATTTTGGACGTGCTTCCCAGAGGTCCGATGATATTGGATTTGGACGTGCTTCTTAGAGGTCCAATGGTTTGAATTTTGGACGTGCTTCCCAGAGGTCCGATGGTTTGAAGTTTGGACGTGCTTCCCAGAGGTCCGATGGATTTTGAAATTTGGACGTGCTTCCCAGAGGTCCATTGAAATTGAATTTGGACGTGCTTCCCAGAGGTCCGATGGATTTGGAAATTTGGACGTGCTTCCCAGAGGTCCATTGAAATTGAATTTGGACGTGCTTCCCAGAGGTCCGATGGAATTGCATTTTGGACGTGCTTCCCAGAGGTCTGATGGAATTGGATTTGGACATGCTTCCTAGAGGTCCAAAGGATTGAAGTTTGGACGTGCTTCCCAGAGGTCCGATGGATTTGAGTTTGGACGTGCTTCCCAGAGGTCCGAAGGATTGAAGTTTGGAAGTGCTTCCCAGAGGTCCGATGGAATTGCATTTTGGACGTGCTTCCCAGAGGTCCGATGGATTGATGTTTGGACGTGCTTCCCAGAGGTCCGTGGATTAAAGTTTGGACGTGCTTCCCAGAGGTCCGATAGAATTGAATTTTGGACGTGCTTCCCAGAGGCCCGTGGATTTGAATTTGGACGTGCTTCCCAGAGGTCCGATGGTTTGAAGTTTGGACGTGTTTCCCAGAGGTCCGATGATATTGGATTTGGACGTGCTTCTCAGAGGTCCAATGGTTTGAATTTGGGACGTGCTTCCCAAAGGTCCGATGGTTTGAAGTTTCAACGTGCTTCCCAGAGGTCCGATGGATTTGGAAATTTTGGACGTGCTTCCCAGAGGTCCGTGAATTTGAATTTGGACGTGCTTCCCAGAGGTCTGATGGTTTGAAGTTTAGATGTGCTTCCTAGAGGTCCGATGGAATTGAATTTTGGACGTGCTTCCCAGAGGTCCGTGGATTTGAAAGGCATTATGCATACCGATGCTTGTGGGCTTTTTACCTTAATACCTGCATAATAAATATTTTTAATTAGTGACGAAGTTATTTATTGAAAAGACTTTGGCATACCTGGCAAATGCCCCTAGTTTGGGACATATTCCATGCTTCGATGAATGCTGAGGGTGGACAATTGACTTAATGTTGCACCACTGGAGAATATGGAGGAGGATCATAGCTTTCTGTTCCTAAAGAAGAATTTAATGAAGTTTTTTTTTTTTTTTTTTTTTTGAAGGAATCAAAAATTTTGATTGATGAAAATATATATATATATATATATATCATTCATCTCGATAATGTACCACCATATTTACCCACCATTTCTATTAATGCAACTTACGACATTTTGGGCCCAAATTACTCTGCAGTCTAGTTGTAATCAGCTTTGGACCTAATTTCATACATGCCCTTGGTACTTGGAGTTGGAGCCTTATTGATATCTTGGACTCAGAAAATGCTGGGGTCTAGCTGTATTGGGTCATGTAAATATTGTGTCCAGCATTCTCTCTAGCCATGATCCCCAAGCTTGAATTTTTCTTTTTTTTAGATGCGTCTCTTCGGACTGAACCAAAGGCAGCACATCTAGAAGTTCCCAAAGCAAATAAAACGAGCTTGTCAAACACGATTCTTAAAGGAGAAATGTTGAATTTTATCAAACTTGTTCCATACTCACATATGAGTATATATGGCCAAAATTGGCTTTTATCCATTTTTCACAAATTTTCTAGCAAAATGTCCAATGTCTGAAACTAGTTAGGAAAATGCCCCTGTTTTGAAATTCGATTTTCTAAAAATCGAGTTCCAAATGTAAAACTTGATTTTTGGAACATCGAGTTATAGTGAACATGGACATAGGAATTTTTTTTGGTGAAACCTGAGTTCCATGAACTCAAGTACCATGAGTTAGCTTTGACAAACTCCAGTTCCAACCACTATGTAGCAATATTGAATGAAACTCGAGTTTGACAAACTTGAGTTTCAAAAACAGTCTAACTTACAAATAGTTTCAACGGTGTGCTGCTTTCCTAATTTTTTTCTAAAATCATGCTATTTGGCAAATTTTGCCTATGAAGTGAGAAGAAAGTATATAAATAAAACATCTTTGCATTTCTTGAATTTAAAACTTAAAAAAGAAATAGAAAAAACCATCAATGTCTTGACACTTGATCAATAGGCTTCCTTTTGTACAACTTGGAAACTCCAACCCATCAGAGACATCCCTTGCTTTGGGCCTTGGTTGAGGATGATGATGGTTGGTTCCCCTATATTGTTCCCAATAAAGTATTATCCTTATTTGCCAAAGCAGTTGCATGCATACTAAATATGAATTCACAATCATTTTTGGTGTGGTTAATTTAGAAAATCAATACTCAAATGGTCTCACTATGCCAATGCATCCCCTAAGAATACTCATGAATGCAACTGTGCATGGTCTCAACTCTAGAGCCGACTTGCTGAAACTTGAAACAATTTAAAATACTAGTTGATTAATTATAGCAGCTCCAAATTCCCATCACCTTAAACCTTATGCATATCTTTTAAGTAGAGGCAATTTAAAATATACTGCTCGATTACTTGAAGCAGCTCCAAATTCCCATCACATTAAACGTCATGCATATTTTCTCAATGTGAATACTTTTTATAGAAATGCTATGTTGTAAACATTTTGATAAGGCATCTAGGTTGTTATTGGCTGTTGTTAGTGGACAAACAATATATTTCAATGGTGAGTTCAATTAGAACTAACGGCAACTTACCAACTAAGAATTTTTGTGAAAATGTTGTGAACATAACACTTGTCAAAGTTTTATGATAAAACTCTCTTATGCTTCTACTCTTGAATTCAATATCTGTGTGGTATTGACTATTCAATATCTGTGATAGAATTTAAGACATGCAAGCTTGAACTTTGAAGCATATCCTTTACATTACCAAATAAGAGAAGGAAAAAAGATAGACTCTTTATTTCTCAAAATTAAAATTTTGATTTCTATTGGTTCATATCAAATTCTTGTAATGAAATAAAGCATTGAGGGTTTTTCCATAAAATAGGTTTAAGGCTTGTAGAATAAATGGTCACACATTTGACATTTTCACTAGAAAGTATTAAGGGAATTCTTATATTTTAATACAGCTTAAAGGCTAAAGTTAATAAAAACTATTAATTGACATAATTTTTTAAAAATATTTTAATATTTATAACTACTAAACTTTTTTTAAGATATAACTTTAAAAAATAGAAGTTGTCCCCTCAAGTATAAATTTTGTTGTGAATTAGGATAATTGAAAGATAGTATAGTTAATCCGAGATGACCAATCTCTTGAACTTGAGACAGGAAATAGACATTTTTGGGTTAATTTTCTGCTTCCTTCTCATTAATGAATTTAATGTACATAAATAGCTAAAGATGAGATAGCTTTATCAACAAATTCTAAAACATAGGAACTAATCCTATCGTAAAACATAGGAATTAATTTGAATACAAATAAATAGCAATACTAATCTATCTAGGAAGCCTTATTATATCACTAAACTAAATTCGAATAATTTATCCAATACTTGGGTCATAACAAATCCCTAATTTCACCCCTACATGTCAATAATAATCAATTGGAGCATAACTATCTTTCCTCCTATGTTTGAAATTTCTTCCTAGGAATACGATGGATTGGAATACTATAGGCAATGAAAATGTAGAATAATCAATGTGGGACTAGAGAGAGACCCGTCAATCTGTCATGCACGTCTTCTAGAATTAGAACACGATCCCTTGTACATGGGACCATTTTTAGTCACAAGGGTCAAGGGCCAACTGTGGACTTTACCTCATTCATTCTCATAGTTAGTAAGGTGACCTTATGTAATTTGACAACGGCAGATCATATTACTCTTACACATAAAAGCCAAATAAATATATATGTCCCATAACTATTTCTAGAAATCTAAGACACGTCAATTTCATCCACAATTTCATTGGAATATCATTGGCAATGAAAATTTAGAAAAAGGAATATGTAATCATGTGGATACAGGAGACCCTTTAGTCCGTCATGCACGTCTTGTGGAATTAGAACATGACTCAATGTAAGTGGGACTGTTTTTAACAGTGACTATATGTGAGAGACAAATTGTTTTGGGTTGTCTATACCTTGACAGTGACCCTAGTAATTTGACATGGGCCGGTCAGATGTCCATCAATCTCTTGCAAATTGCAATTCAACCAAAACTCTCCTACACGGAATCTTTTACTTGCTTCCAAGATTTCACTTTTGTTTATTTATTATTTATAATAGTTAAGTGATTAAGCATCTCATCTGTCTAATCTTGCACTTGGATTCGAGACATGGAAAATATTATTACCAGAGTTAACAAGATTATTTAGAGCAGGAGTTTAACTCGACATGGTAGAAAGTGAATTTTTCCCACTATATCACCTTTCTTTAATTAGCAGAGGGGGAAAAAAACAATAACTCTCTTACACATAAAAACCAAATAAATCGTATGTACAATAACTATATTTTTCAATAAATTTAAGACCCACCCAATTTGCAATCTCACACAATTTTACTACATGATGAAATGATATACTATAAGTGATCCATCACTTTTTATAACATTTAAGGTGAATGAACACGGATTTTCTATAATTTTTAATCTCCCACTTTAGCAAATTATAAAATTACTTGCTAAAAGAAATTCAGTGGAACATAGTATTTCGTACATTTGACTTTTCTAAGTTCTAAAATTGAGTAGGATTACATGTTTTGGAAAATATTGATGTACAAAGTTTCTTTTCGAACTAGTTTAGTGAAAAATGCTTTAAACTCTCACTAAAAAATTAACATGTTTGCATATTTTGAAAATCTAATAATTGGATTAAATATTCTTTATGTTCTTAATATGCATGTCAAATTCCATTCAAAATTTAATATTATTTATTATTTGATACACAAACTTATTTTTTATGCATAATTTAAAACTACAAAAACATTATTTTAGATATATGCTTGATGACATAACTATTGATATTTGATTTTCTTAAAATTTTGTAAACATAGAGGATATAATAAGAAAATTCAATTTAATGTTAAACTTATCATAATTCACTTTCAATAAAAAAAGAAAAAAAAAAGAAAAAAGAAAAAAGGAAAAAAAAAAAAAAAAAAAAAAAAAAGAGTTACCTTTCCTGAAGCAGTACTAGTTCTTGGACCCATACTCTATAAATTTACTTGTTTGGGCTTATTGGGCTGAACCCAACACTCAGTTTAAATTGAATTTGAGTTTTTTTTTTTTTTTTTTTTTTTTTTTTTTTTTTTCCTGAAATGCATTTGTGGTTGCAGTTCAGAAAAGCAATTCTGTTAAAAAAAAGAATGAGTGCTTTAACCTAAGGCTTCAATCAAACAGATTTATTAACCTATGGTTTCAATCAAATAATCGTATTGGTTCATTAATGTTCCAACAAGCTTGAAGATTATTCATCAATACTCTAAAGTCAGATAAATCATAAACTATCAATGGAAAAAGCCATTACATATACATTGAAATTCACTTAATTAAATAATTAAACTATCTATTACAAGTTTCATAGCTATGAAAAACTCCGAAGCAGCTGAATTTCTCACCGAACAGACTACGATTTACTCCTAAACATGATAGAAAGTGGAGCGATTGATGTTGTTTAAAAACAGCAACCACAATGACATCTGCTTTAACCTAAGGTTTCAAATTCCAATTAAAATGCATACTAAATAAGCTCTTGAAAACCAATATTTTTCATAGAGTGTCAACTATTTATCTTCTTTAACCTAGTCCTTCATTTCTTGGACTGAAAACATT
>NW_027069661.1:47198-74033 GCF_002906115.3 Quercus suber
ACCCACATATTCTCATACAAACTCAGTATGCTTTTCCAAGTAATTGTATTGGGCCGTTCTTGACAGTGACAAGGGCCAGCCGCATGTGGAGGTGGACCTTGTCACCTCCTTGATTACAAAGTTTGCTTTTCAAAGTAATTGTATTGGGCCATTCTTGACAGTGACAAGGGCCAGCTGCATGTAGAGGTGGACCTTGATTACAAAGTCTGCTTTTTCAAAGTAATTGTATTGGGCCATTCTTGACAGTGACAAGGGCCAGCTGCATGTGGAGGTGGACCTTGATTACGAAGTCCAGCAACCTTTTAATTCGGACTTAAAAGTCGAATAAATATATCCCATGCATAATGTTCGTTTATTTTAATATAAAAATTTATTTCTTTTTAGGCCATTTTCAAAAACATTCACATAATAAATTAATAACATAATTAATATCTATTATATTTATTTATTTTATTTTATTATTAATTTTTTAAAAAAATTTCTAGTTGTTTCTCTCTCATCTCATACATCCCTCAAACAGCGTTCGACAATTCAAAATTAAAACCTTATCAACGCCAATATTCTTAAACAATGACATGGCTTTTAGATGAAGACCACGAATTTATAAATCTCAAAAAAAAAAAAAAAAAGTTCCTGCTGATAATAATCAATCGAAGCATTGATTTTTTTTTTCTTGCTGTGTTAAAAATTTCTTCATAGGAATATGATAGATTGGAATAGTGCTGGCAATGGAAATTTAGAAAAAATGAATTAGAACTAGATGTGACTATGTGAGCGACAAATTTCCTTTATTCGTTCTTATAATTAGGTGACCCATGAAATCTGACAAGGGCTGGTCAGAACTAAGAAGTTCATCAATCTTGCAATTCAACCATAGCTCTCTTACACGGAAACTTACTTGCTTCCATGATTTCATTTTTATTTATTTTTTGGACGGATGAGAGTTAAGTGGTCAAGCACTTCATCCGTCGCATCTTAGCGTTTGGGTTCGAGTCGTGCAGAAAGCATTAGTACAAGGATTGACAAGGTTATAAAGAGCAAAACTTTAGCTTGTCACAATGAAAAATGAATTGTTCCCGATATTCCACCTTCTTGTAATCAGCCAAAAAAAAAAAAAAATCTTACATATAAAAACCAAAGAAATTATATGTCCCATAACTATATTTTTCATTAAATTTAAGACACACCCAAGTTGCAATTTCACACAATTTTACCACATGATGAAATGATCTAATATAAGTGGTCCATCACTTTTTATATGAATGACCACTTTTTTTCTATAATTTATAATCCCCCGCTTCAACAAATTTTAAAATTGAATGTGAACTTGCTAAAAGAAAATCGAGTGTGAACACAGTATTTGGTAGATTTGATTCCTAAAATTGAGTAGGGTTACAAGCTTTAGAAAATAATGACGGACAAAGTTTCTTTCCAAACTAGTTTAAATATTTTGAAAATCTAACAATCAGATTAGATGTTATTTATGTTCTTAAAACGCATGTCAAATTTCGTTCAAGTTAGATATTATTTACTATTTGATCCATAAACTTATTTTTTATACATAATTTAATACTACAAAAACATGAAATTTTGATATTTGATTGATAACATAGCTATTATCTTTGATTTTCTTTAAATTTTACAAGCATGGAGGATGTAATAAGAAAATTCAATCTAATGGTAAATTTATCATAATTCACATTCAATTAAAAGAAAAAAAAAATATAAGAAGAGTTTGAAGAAAACATTTGTCCACGATAAACTAGTAATAAATTCTTTCAAAAACAATGAATACCCTTGGGGAATATTTCATGTGCTTAGGCAGGTTGATTAACACTACGCCCTAATTCCAAGCTGAATGATCACTCCTTAATTTTGTAGTGGATTAGATACATGTGCACTACATGGCTCTTGAAAGTTTCCAGAAAGTTTGTTCTTTCACTACCTTCCTATAAATATGTGTTTTTTTAACAAATACATAAATCAAAAATGATGTTTAAGCTATTTTCGATTTGGTGATTTCTACCATTAGTGATTATTGGTATTGTACTTACACTCAGTACTTTCTATAGAGATGCGTTTGATGACTTTGATGTAGGCATAGGTTTAAATTACTCTAAGTATGAAATTTTAATGGGTAAGAAGTTTAACTAATTTACTTGGAATGATTTAGTTGTTTATAATCTTAACTATCTCTCAAGTACCAGGATAACAATTTCCATAAAACATTTAATGAGTTTAGGATTTGAAAATTGAACCTTCTTGCATTACTATGAATCCCCTTACTATTTTGAAAACCAAAACATCTTCCTATACATAGAAATGATTTCCCTTAATTTAATGATTTAGAGGGATAATTGTCCTCCTTGAATGCAGGTACAGAGGGCCAGTGACCCATTTGGAAGGTATCATGACTTAATGAGGTTTTGATTTTGTATAATGTTGGAACAAAATAATCAAATTTGTAGCACCTTCTTTTGTTTCCTTTAACACTCACTTATTAGTTTATCTTGTATTTGTCATATCTTTTTTTTTATCTTTTTTTTAATATCTATGGAATAATTTGTGGCTGTAACATTGCTTTTAAAAAATAATAGAGACTCTATGGATGTAGGCTTTTATGGCCAATCCACGTTAAAATTGTTTTCTTTCTTTTGTTTGCCTTCATTTTTCACAAAGAAATTTTACAGCTTCAAGCCTTGGATAACACTAATTGCCAACAAGGCTTCTAGTTTGGTAGAAATTAGTTCCTTTGTCACTGCAAATTATTAGCACTATAAAGATGTTTGTCACCCATAATTTGATGATTACGTACAAGAAAAAGTGATTTGTACTTCAAGATCATACCGTAAGGGTTATCGCTAAGCACCGAATAGTTTCTTGTAGATCTTAGAATGAGAGTCTTTTTATGCTTAACATGATTTTTTTTTTTTTTTGGGCCAAATAATATCTTTTGAAGTTTACTTGAAATAAATAAAGATGGTCTATTTCATAATTAATTTGGATTTTATTTTATGAATTTAACTATATACAAACTATAATGTTATTTTAAATTTTAAATAATGCAACACTAAATACATATTTAATTTGTAATATTTAGAGTCTATCTGAGAATAATTTATTTAGCTAAAACTAAAAACATTTTGCAAAATGTACAATAGATAAAACTAAAAGCTAGCTGAATTAGTACAGGAGGATTCATGAATTGTACCAAAAAGTACAATAAAACTCATGACTAGTAACAAAAATAAGATGAATAGTAGCAAAAATAAGCTAAATAATTAAAACACTGCATTTTTCAGCCAATGCCAAACACAACCTTAATCTTAATGAAGAATTTGATCAATTTCCAATTCAAGAAAAACACAAAATATGGTACCTCGGAAGTGAGGAGAATGTATATAAATAAAACATCTTTGCATTTCTTGAATTTAAAACTGAAAAAAAAAAAAAAAAAAAAAAAAAAAAAAAAAAAAAAAAAAATTCCACCTTCTTGTAATCAGCCCAAAAAAAAAAAAAAAAAAAAAATCTTACATATAAAAACCAAAGAAATTATATGTCCCATAACTATATTTTTCATTAAATTTAAGACACACCCAAGTTGCAATTTCACACAATTTTACCACATGATGAAATGATCTAATATAAGTGGTCCATCACTTTTTATATGAATGACCACTTTTTTTCTATAATTTATAATTCCCCACTTCAACAAAATTTAAAATTGAATGTGAACTTGCTAAAAGAAAATCGAGTGTGAACACAGTATTTGGTAGATTTGATTCCTAAAATTGAGTAGGGTTACAAGCTTTAGAAAATAATGACGGACAAAGTTTCTTTCCAAACTAGTTTAGATATTTTGAAAATCTAACAATCGGATTAGATGTTATTTATGTTCTTAAAACGCATGTCAAATTTCGTTCAAGTTAGATATTATTTACTATTTGATCCATAAACTTATTTTTTATACATAATTTAATACTACAAAAACATGAAATTTTGATATTTGATTAATAACATAGCTATTATCTTTGATTTTCTTTAAATTTTACAAGCATGGAGGATGTAATAAGAAAATTCAATCTAATGGTAAATTTATCATAATTCACATTCAATTAAAAGAAAAAAAATATAAGAAGAGTTTGAAGAAAACATTTGTCCACGATAAACTAGTAATAAATTCTTTCAAAAACAATGAATACCCTTGGGGAATATTTCATGTGCTTAGGCAGGTTGATTAACACTACGCCCTAATTCCAAGCTGAATGATCACCTCCTTAATTTTGTAGTGGATTAGATACATGTGCACTACATGGCTCTTGAAAGTTTCCAGAAAGTTTGTTCTTTCACTACCTTCTTATAAATATGTGTTTTTTTAACAAATACATAAATCAAAAATGATGTTTAAGCTATTTTCGATTTGGTGATTTCTACCATTAGTGATTATTGGTATTGTACTTACACTCAGTACTTTCTATAGAGATGCGTTTGATGACTTTGATGTAGACATAGGTTTAAATTACTCTAAGTATGAAATTTTAATGGGTAAGAAGTTTAACTAATTTACTTGGAATGATTTAGTTGTTTATAATCTTAACTATCTCTCAAGTACCAGGATAACAATTTCCATAAAACATTTAATGAGTTTAGGATTTGAAAATTGAACCTTCTTGCATTACTATGAATCCCCTTACTATTTTGAAAACCAAAACATCTTCCTATACATAGAAATGATTTCCCTTAATTCAATGATTTAGAGGGATAATTGTCCTCCTTGAATGCAGGTACAGAGGGCCAATGACCCATTTGGAAGGTATCATGACTTAATGAGGTTTTGATTTTGTATAATGTTGGAACAAAATAATCAGATTTGTAGCACCTTCTTTTGTTTCTTTTAACACTCACTTATTAGTTTATCTTGTATTTGTCATATATTTTTTTTTATCTTTTTTTTAATATCTATGGAATAATTTGTGGCTGTAACATTGCTTTTAAAAAATAATAGAGACTCTATGGATGTAGGCTTTTATGGCCGATCCACGTTAAAATTGTTTTCTTTCTTTTGTTTGCCTTCATTTTTCACAAAGAAATTTTACAGCTTCAAGCCTTGGATAGCACTAATTGCCAACAAGGCTTCTAGTTTGGTAGAAATTAGTTCCTTTGTCACTGCAAATTATTAGCACTATAAAGATGTTTGTCACCCATAATTTGATGATTACGTACAAGAAAAAGTGATTTGTACTTCAAGATCATACCGTAAGGGTTATTGCTAAGCACTGAATAGTTTCTTGTAGATCTTAGAATGAGAGTCTTTTTATGCTTAACATGAATTTTTTTTTTTTTGGGCCAAATAATATCTTTTGAAGTTTACTTGAAATAAATAAAGATGGTCTATTTCATAATTAATTTGGATTTTATTTTATGAATTTAACTATATACAAACTATAATGTTATTTTAAATTTTAAATAATGCAACACTAAATACATATTTAATTTGTAATATTTAGAGTCTGTTTGAGAATAATTTATTTAGCTAAAACTAAAAACATTTTGCAAAATGTACAATAGATAAAACTAAAAGCTAGCTGAATTAGTACAGGAGGACTCATGAATTGTATCAAAAAGTACAATAAAACTCATGACTAGTAACAAAAATAAGATGAATAGTAGCAAAAATAAGCAAAATAATTAAAACACTGCATTTTTCAGCCAATGCCAAACACAAACTTAATCTTAATGAAGAATTTGATCAATTTCCAATTCAAGAAAAACACAAAATATGGTACCTCGGAAGTGAGGAGAATGTATATAAATAAAACATCTTTGCATTTCTTGAACAACTTAGAAACTCCAACCCATCACATACATCCCCTGCTTTGGGGCTCGGTTGAGGATGATGATGGTTGGCTCCCCAATATTTTTCCTAAAAATTATTATCCTTATTTGCATGCATACCAAATATGAATTCATAATCATTTTAGGCGTGGTTTAGAAAATCAATATTCAAATGGTCTCACCACATCCCCTAAGAATACTCATGCATGCAACTGTGCATGGTCTCAACTCTAGAGCTGACTTGTTGAAACTTGAAACAATTTAAAATACTTGTCGATTAATTAAAGCAGATCCAAATTCACGTCACATTAAACCTCATGCATATTTTCTCAATGTGAATACTTTTTTATAGAAATGCTATGTTGTATACATTTTCATAAGGCATCTAGGTTGTTATTGGCTGTGTTAGTGGACAAACAATTTATTTCAATGATGAGTTCAATTAAAACCAACAGTAACTTACCACCTAAGAATTGTTGTGAAAATATTGTGAATATAACACTTGTCAAAGTTTTATGATAAAGCTCTCTTATGCTTTTACTCTTGAATTCAATATGTGAGTGGTATTGACTACTTAATATCTGTGATAGAATTTAAAACATACAAGTTTGAACTTTGAAGCATATCCTTTGCATGACCAAATAAGAGAAGGAAAAAAAAAAGACTGTTTATTTCTCAAAATTAAAATTTCAGATTTCTATTGGTTCATATCCAATTCTTGTAATGAAATAGAGCATTGTGGGTTTTTCCATAAAATAGGTTTAAGGCTTGTAGAACAAATGGTCACACATTTGACAATTTCACTAAAAAAATATTAAGGGAATTCTTTTATTTTAAAACAGCTTAAAGGCTAGAGTTAATAAAAACTATTAATTGACATAATTTTTTAAAAATCATTTAATCTATATATATAATAATAGGTGAAGTTGAAAGAAACTCAAATTAAAATTCTAAATTAGAATTCTAATTTTGCGCCATGTGTCTTAAATTATTTATTCTTATTGAGTTTTATTTCTTAATTTTAGAATAAAATGTGGGATTACATCATAAATATTCATCCAAGTTAGTTATTAAATACAAAAACCAAAGAATCTAGAATAAATGAATCGTTAAAAAAAAAAAAAAAAGTGCTTCACAGTAAATTTTAAAAAAAAATTGGACAATTTACATTTTATACTTAATAATATATTATGCATCTTATTGTATCTTTAAGTGTATCCATGCATATGTATGAGGTTACAAGCTAGTCTGTATATCTATAATAGGTGAAGTTGAGAGAAACTCAAATTAAAATTTCAAATTAGAATTCCAATTTTGCGCTGTGTCTTAAATTATTTATTCTTAAAGAGTTTTATTTCTTAATTTTAGAATCAAATGTGGGACTAAAAATAAATATTCATCCAAGTGAGTTATTAAGTATAAAAACCAAAAAGTCTAGAATAAATAAATCGTTAAAAAAAAAAGTGCTTCACAGTATTTTTTTTTAAAACATGGAAAATTTACATTATATACTTAATAATATCCTTACAAAATTTTTTAAAGAGTTAACAAAATATAAAAATGACTATCAATAGCATTTAAATTATATTAGGAATTATATTATGTATCTTATTGTATATCTTTAAGTGTATCCATGCATATGCATGAGGTTATAAGTTAGTATTTATATCTATTAAACATTTTTTAAGAAAACTTTTAAAAATAGAAGTTGTCCCCTCAAGAAAAAATTCCTATTTTCACCGCTACATGCTGATAATAATCAATTGGAGCATAAATATCTCTCCTCCTATGTTTGAAATTTCTTCCTAGGAATATGATGGATTGGAATATTGCAGGCAATGAAAATGTAGAATAATCAATGTGGGACTTGAGAGACCCGTCAATCCGTCATACACGTCTTGTAGAATTAGAACACAGCCCCTTGTACGTGGGACCATTTTTAGTCATAAGGGTCAAAGGCCAGCTGTGGACTTTACCTCATTCATTCTCATATAGTTAGTAAGGTGACCTTATGTAATCTGACAATCCAAATAAACATATATGTACCATAACTATTTCTATAAATCTAAGACACGTCAATATCATACACAATTTCATAATACAGGGAAGTCGTGCACTATATGAGTGATGGGTACTTTCTATTCATTTTTTATTATTATATAAAATCACCACTTTTTTGTACAACTTACAATCAACCACTTTAACATGTTATAAAAATTGGTGCTAACCTCATGTTTGGTATATTTGACTTTTAAAATTGAGCAGGGTTACAAACTTTAGAAAATATTGATCGAGGTGGATAGGAAGGCTCATCCACTTTGTTTTATTTATCAAATGTCGGGGTAATGTGCAGAATAACTGTGAGAAAGAGTTGTATATGGTTAGTTAGGCAACGCTTGAAACTATAAGGGAAACTAGACATCTCGAGTTTTAGAAACTCGAGATCCATATTTGAAAATGCCACAAAGATCTCGAGTTTTTGAAACTCGAGTTCCATGTAAAAAAATTTTTAGTTTTCTCGCTCCTATAGTGGTGTTTTTAAGTCCTATAGTGACGTTTTAAATCCATATAGCGGCGTTTTCTTGCAAAAAACTTTATAAGTCCCATGCTAGGTTCTAGAAGCCCTATAGTGGCGTTTTTAAGCTCTATAGTGACGTTTCATAGCCCTATAGCGATGTTTTCCTGCAAAATTTTTTCTATGTGTCATACAGTGAGCCTATAGCTCTATAGTGACGTTTTTAAGTCCTTATAGCGGCGTTTTTCAGAACTCGAGTCTTTAAAACTTGATTTTTAGTTGAATTTTCTTCCGTCTCGGAGCAATCCGCTTACAAAGCGAGACTTAAAAACTCGAGTTTTATCATGGAACTCGAGTTTTAGACACTCGAGACGCTACTTTTCAACATTGTTTTGAAACGTGACAACTATCTAAATTTTTTTATATTTATTGTTAAATGGAAATAAAATCCATCAAATGTCCCTTATAAATAGAAGAAAAAAAAATCACTATAATCCTTCTAGTCCTCCTAATCCAAGAAATTAGGGATGATGTGTACCGCATTGCTCAAGTTCCTAAGTGGTTTGTTGTTCGCTGCCTTCTTAATTATACACGTGCTTTAATTTGAGCCCTAAAGCAGTGAAATCAAACCCTCTGTTTTGGCAGAACAGCACCCAATATATTAGGGATGAATTTAGCTCTAAAATACTACGATTAGTATCATGTAGTCTATGTTATTTTCTTAGTTTTTGAACATCACGTAGTTTTGAGTCACTATGCTATGAAAATAAAATTCACCTCTTATATAGAATTTTTAGTTATTTTCAATAAAAATATTTAGAATTCAAATCTCTTATTTCACTTTGTAACTAAAAAAAACAAAATCCTTATAGTGCAATTAATTAAGGATTCAATCAAATTTTTTATACTAAGCATGCTTAAAGTCTCCCCTCAAAAAAAAAAAAAAAAAAAAAGAAAAAGAAAAAATGAAAAAAAGAGGTATTTGTACATTTTACTTCTAAGTTCAAAAATTGAGTAGGGTTAGAAGCTTTGGAAAATATTGATGGATAAAGTTTTTTTTTTTTTCTAAACTAGTTTAAAGAAAAATGCTTTAAACTCTCACTAAAAAATTAACATGACTGCATATTTTTAAAATCTAATAATTGGATTAAATGTTCTTTATGTTCTCAACATGCATGTCAAATTTCTTTTAAATTAATATTATTTACTATTTGATCCATAAACTTATTTTATGCATAGTTTTAAACTAAAAAAAAATGAATTTAGATATTTTCTTGATGACATAGCTATCAATATTTGATTTTCTTGAAAATTTGCAAACATAGAGGATATAATAAGAAAATTCAATCTAATGGTAAATTTATTATAATTCACTTTCAATACATTTAAAAAAAAAAAAGAAAAAAAAAAAGNCATGCTTAAAGTCCTTAGCCATTATTTTATTTTATTTTATTTTTTTTAAGGGGGAAAAAATAATAAATGTGTTTAGCATTTGTTTAGCATTAGTTTTTTTTTTGGAAGAAGTAACGGGGTTATGTTTTCTAAAACTTGGACCTCTCTTAGAAAAGTTAATGCATTTTTTATTCAAAACCTAAACTAAGTGATAATTGCTTTATAATTGAAGCATCATTTTTTTTCCTACTACGTAGAAATTTATTCATAGGAATACGATGGATTGGATTCATTGGAATATCATTGACAATGAATATGTGGTCGTGTGGATACTAGAGACCTTGAATCCGTCGTGCACGTCTTGTGGAATTATACCACGACTCACTATACGTGGGACTATTTTTAACAGTGACTATGTGAGCTACAGATTGCTTTGGGTTGTCTATACCTTGACAGTGACCCATGTAATTTGACAAGGGCTGATCAGAAGTCCAACAATCTCTTGCAATTCAATCATAACTCTCCTATAAACTTAGGTCCTGTTTAGTAACAATGTTTAAATAACAAAAATTGTTTACCAACACGTATTTTCACACACTTGCTTCCAAGATTTCACTTTTATTTATTTATTATTTATAAGAGTTAAGAGATCAAGTATCTCATCCATCTAATCTTAACACTTTGATTTGAGACATGGAAAATATTAGTACCAGAGTTAACAAGGTTATTTAGAGCAGGAGTTTAGCTCTACATGGTAGAAAGTGAATTGTTCCCACTATTCCACCCTTTCTTAATAAGCAGAGGGAAAAAAAAAAACTCTCTTACACATAAAAACCAAATATATCGTATGTACAATAACTATATTTTTCAATAAATTTAAGACCCACCCAATTTGCAATCTCACACAATTTTACCACATGATGAAATGATCTACTAAAGTAAAAAATTAAAAAAAAAAAAAGAAAAAAAAAAAGAAGAAGAGGAAGAATCTGAAAAAAAAAAAAAAACATTTGTCCAATATTGAATGAGGTCAATAGGGGAAGTTTTCTCCCTTTTGTTTTATTGTCAAATGTCCCTTATTAAGTGGAGGGGAAAAAAAGAAAATAGGAAAGAAAAAAAGAAGAAAAAAAGAAGAAGAGATATTTCTATTATCCCTCAAGTCTCTATAGCCAGTTTGTTCTACCCGACCTTGTTATAAATGTGTGCTTTTCCCTAGGCACCTAAGAAGTGAAACCAAACTTAGTCTGTATTAAAAAAAAAACAAAAAAAACAAAAAAAACAAAACAAAACAATTGTACCACTTAGCAAAAACAAAAATTGCTAATATTCAACTTGAGCATTGATATTTTTTTCCCCAACTATGTTAGAAATTTCTCCATAAGAATACGATGGATTGAATAATGAATGTGGTCACGTTTGACTAGCAAGGCCCGTCAATCCGTCAAGCATGTCACAAAGGAACCATGTATTTAGAGAAATTTACAATCTGTTTGGAAAGGCTGGAGGAAAGAGGAAAAGAAGAGAAATGAGAAGACATGTAGTCCTTTCCTCTATATGGTTACCATGAAAGAAATAAAAAGGAAGAAATCATTTCTCTTGGGTTCACATATTTGCATTCGAATAAAGTTTTTCTTTAAACTAGTTTGGAGAGAAACTCTACAAACTCCTCATATATCTCTATATTGGTTGTGAATTTTGAAAATCTAATCGTTAGATTGCATATACTTATTATATTCTTTGTGCATGTAAAATTTCAAGAAATCAAAGATCAATTGCTATCTTATCAAACAAATGTTAAAATTTCAAATTTTTATGATCTAAAATTATGTATAAAAAATAAGTTTATTGATCGAATAGTAAATAATATCCAATTTGAACAAAATTTGATATGTATATTAAGAACACAAGGAACATAAAATTCAACGGTTAGATTTTCAAAATTCACAATAAAAAAAGAAATATATAAGAAGTTTAAAAGGTACTTTGTTCTTTGCAATTTGCTCAAATTGGGTGGAATTGAAGGGAGATAATGTTTTTTAAACAATAGAACCCACATACATAACATAATATGACATGAAGTTACATATTTGCCCATAACTTTTATGTATCTTTTACATTTATATGGGTATATCCTTAAAAAAAAAACATTTATATGGGTATAAAAGTAAAAAGAAACATATATTTTCTTTTCATTTTCTTTCTCATTGCAATTCAAACAAAGGAAAAAGAAATACATTATTCTCTTTTCTTTTCTCCTTCTCTCCCTATTTCCAAACATACACAAGACAATTGTTTTCTTTTCTTTTCTTTTTCATTTTCTTGCTATTATTCATTTCTTTTGTCTTATCTTTTCTTCCCTCTTTTCTCTTTAGTATTTTGAAAAAAATTTCTATTCCTAACTCTAGTTAATGCTAACAATACATCTTTTCCCACACCTAAATCTAGTATCTTTATGTGTCAATTATTGATTGAATTTTAACACCTTCACATAGGTAATAGGTTAACTACAATTTTTTTTTTAAAGCTAAAATCTCTTATTGACGAAAAATTATTGTGCACCATACGAATGAGATTTAATTTTGAAGTAGGACCCACGTATCAGTGATACATGGGTCTCATACTTAATCATTACGCTTTTCCAAGTAATTGTATTGGATGGTTCATGATAGTGACAAGGGTCATTTGCATGTGGAGTATGGACCTTGGTCACGAAGTCTAGCAATCTTTTAATTCACTCAATATCTATCTTAGACCTAAAAAACAAATAAATATGAATAACATTAGATATATCAAAGTAAAGTTCGACTTTCTCTCCCTCTGTAGGAGTCTTTTTCTCTCGCCTAGCTAGTCGAGTATCTCCCTCCCTCTGACGCTGACTGGGTCTTCTCTAGGGTCCATCTCTCTTTCTCTCTAAGGTCCATCCTTCTTTCTTTCTCTCTCACGCTGTTTGGGTCTTCCTTCTAGCACAGCTATGGAGCAAGTGGTGGTGGATGGTCTTCTCAATCTCTGTCTAACGAAAGAGGAGGAGGAGGAAATCACCATCACAACGCGCTGTAGATCAGACCTGTTGGAAGAGTGTTCTTTGAGTCTTTTTGGCAAACTTTTGTCGAATAGACAACAAAACCAACGTGCGCTGAAAAATACTCTGAGATCGGCTTGGAAAATGGGTTCCGATCTTCAGATTGTTGATGTTGGTCATAATGTTCTGCAGTTCAAGTTTGGTTCAGAATACCAACTCAAATGGGTTGAGAAAAATGGCCCATGGAATTTTGAAAACAACCTTTTATTACTTAGCAGATGGAGAAGAGGTCTTACGGCATCCAACATTGATTTTTCGCATGCTCCATTCTGGGTTCAGGTTTGGGGACTCCCATTTGAAATGATGGATGATGATGTGGGTAAGGAGCTTGGAAATAGTTTGGGGAAGTTTATTGAGATGGATAAAAGGTTTGGGCAAGCTGAATTTTCATTATCCTGTAGTCTAATCTCGTCCTCACTATAATTCGTTTGATACATCCTTTCCACCATTGTCTGGAAACGTATATCGCACATCCCACGGATCGAGCACGATTCTAAGATTTTCTGATATTCCTTCCGGAGTACTAAGATCCACACCAAAACCCCAAGAGGCCTCAATAATGGCCTTACAATCCTCCCTTTTAGTCCACTGAGCTTCAAAATGGAAGCGTTTAACCTCGTCGGTGCCTGATACTGTTATCAGTGACAAGTAATGCACAGTGGTCAGAGGTTGAGTCCACTAAATGGTGCACTTTCATTCCTCAAATTTGGCAGACCAGTCAGGGGTAGCCAGAGCCCTATCAAGTCTAAGACAAATCCTGTTTCTCCCCTCTTGCATATTACTCCATGTGTAATCCGGACCACAATAGCCCAAATCATGGAAGCCACAATAATTAACAATATCCTAAAACCATCCATTTGATGCTGGGAGCGGTTTGCTCCCCCAAATTTCTCATTCATAGAAAGAATTTCATTAAAATCACCTAAACATAACCAGGGAAGTTGGAATTGACTATTAAGAAAAGCAAGAAGGTGCCATGAATCGTACCTTTTATGTGTCTCTGGATGGCCGTAAAAACCGGTTAACCTCCATTTGTAATCACAGCTAGTCTCGGATATTACAGCATCAATATGGAATCTAGTATAGCTTTTAACCTCCAATTAATTTCCCTTGTCCAGAGAAGAGCAATTCCCCCACTTCTACCAACACAAGGCACAATCAGTCCATTGGCAAACCCAATTCTGTTCTTTATTCTTTCCATGCGATTCTTTTTTAGTTTTGTCTCCATAAGAAAGACAATTTTGGGGTTCCACCGCCGCACGAGATCATGCAGCGCCCTAACTGACCGGGATTCCCAGTCCCCGGCAGTTCCAGCTTATGGGATTCATGGCTCCCGGCGGTGCTGCCTAGCAGACACCGCCGATCTTTCATCTTCTCAATGGAGAGCTTGGTAGTTTCCAAACACTGTTTCTTCTGAGTTGGAGCTTCTTATTTGTAAACGTTATTTTTCCCCTCCGTTTGGCCCCCAGGATTTGATTTTGAATTTCAGAAGTTGGGCTGTTATTCTTACCTTTTTCTCGTGCTATTCTTTTCCAGTGGCGAATTGCCTTGCCATTTTCATCCCCTTTGGGCTTAAGTTGTCCTCAGCAAACTTCTTAGTGTTCCTTGGGCTTGTTCTTTGCTTTGATGGGCTAGAAACATCTATCATCTCTTTTTCAACATTTACTTGTTGGCCCACATCAGATAAAACATAATCAGCCCTCCTATCTTGTCCAAGCACTGAAGGGCCATTGGAGAGCTATCCAAGTTGGCCCATGGAAAAGGATTCTGTTCAGGAGCACGTTCTATTCGAATTTGAGTGGAGTTGTTCTGTCCGTCCGATTTCTGTGCTGACTGACACATTGGGCTTCCCGTGACTTCCCATCCCATCATGCTCCTTTGTCACTAAGTGTTTGCTTCTTGCCAATTCCAGAACCATCTTCACCGCCTTCCGTCGCCGATGCTTGAGGATTTCTGGCTGTTGTCTGAACGTTTTCTGCATCTCTGTCACCGCTATTTTCATCTCTGTCCCCACTACTTGTAGACCGCGACTTATCAAAGCCCACCTTACCACTTGCCCTTAACCAATCACCGTATTGCCTTGTAGCATTGCTCCAATCTGAAGTTTCTGGGCAATGTTTATCATCATGCCCCATTTTACCACACAGGAAGCAAAAAGTTGGGAGCCTTTCATATTTGAAGGTTACCAAAATTTCCTCCCTCCATATTAGTTATCTTCCCCCCACGTCGGAGAGGTTTTTCCAGCGGAAGATCGACTCTAATCCTCATAAACTTCGCTTGATCAGCTTGCCCAAACCTTTTATCCATCTCANTCGATCTCAAAAATGTTGAAACTCTCACTTTTATGGTTCAATAAATAGTCCAGATCTGAAAACCTTAGGACAATTATAACACTTAATCTAAAAATAAATAAAAAAGAATCTCGTCACATACTCTCAATATATGGAAATAAGATGAAGCAGCATTGAGTAAAAGGATGAAGCAGCAGGATAGAAAAGATGTTACGTCCGTAAGAAATGGACTTGGTCACCGACTCACCGTATGGGTCGGGGTGAGAGGGACCTTGACTAATTTATCTTGCTGAAGATTTTGTGGAAACTTTGATCCAAAAGATTCGATATTTGTTTGGGTGACTAGAAGTCAATAAAGTTGAAACTTTTGTCTTATCAAAAGATAAAGTAGAAGCTTTTGAAACATTTAGGAAAGAAAGTGAAAACATAGGGTCCGTTTGGATAGCACTTATTGTTGCTGAAAGTTGATAAAAACTGATTGTTGCTGAAAACACTGTAGCAAAATAATTTTTAAATGTGTAAATAGTATCGTGGGACCCACTTTTAATATTAAATATTACGTGAACAGTCATGGACAGTGCGTGAACAGTGTGTGAACAGTGTGTGAACAATAAATTTTGTCCCCAAAATGTCAACAATTGCGGCAAAAAAAAAAAAAAAAAAAAAAAAAAGAAAATGCAGGAAGCAAAACGCGCCGTGACTATCCATCGTATCCAAACCCAACCATAGTGATAGTGGACCAGCTGAGTACCAATCCAATGTCCCCAAGTGAAGACTGTGAAGTTAGTACAGAGTACCATCAAAGAATAATAAGTCTTCAGCTCAGAGCTCAGGGATTGAGATCACCTGATACAATACAATTCTTCCCTCTCACAAAATAATTTTCCCTTTTCACCTTTTAAACTTTACTCTTTTACTTTTTTTTTTAACCTTTTTTTCTTCGGTTGAATATTTTCTCTTTTCAAGTCTTAATCTTAGTTATTGAAAAGTATTGCATCAGTTGCAATACCTAGATCTCAATCCATGAAATATGTAACTTTGAGCTATCCAATTGAGAAAAAACTCAAGAAAAAAAAATTATGAACAAAATACAAGTAGGAAAGAAGTCTCATATTAAATAATAATGAGAAAAATAAGTAATTACTATAACATAGTTGGACTTAAACTCATAAGCCTGAGCTTTCAGGTTAAGTTGTGTCTTTATATGTCATATTAAATGTTAAGTTATATGTATAATGAGTAAAAAAAAAAAATCATATGTATAATGAAATCAAGAAATTAAGTTACATAAGCTAAGGACTTGGCGATGATTTTAATTGTCTTAGTGCCTTATGAGGAACATAGTATGGTAGAAGGATAAAAGTCAGTGAATATATTATAAGTAATTCTCTAATCTTCAAGGGTTAATTGCAATGTGTTAATGGACATTATTACAATTTGTAGAAATCCAAAACATTTTTGATGAAGTGCAAATTCATCAGTCGAAGTAACTGTGTCCAGATGGAACCAAGCCCTTGTCTCTGTGTGACTGTGGAAATGGTAAGGTTGCTCCTTTAGAGTGGTTACCAGTGTGATGTCTGCCACAACATCTCCAATACCAAAGTCAATATCAAGAATCTCTTTGGAAAAATAAAGCAATGTAGTAGAACAACAATAAGTATTTCTAGGTGTGTCTATGTACCTTGCACTACTGTCGTGAGGACTTTATATATGTTTCCACAGCCCCTAGCTGTTGTGGTTGTTAATGTGACTTTAATGCCTCCCTTGGTAATGCCTCAAGCTCAGTAATGTAGCCTTAATGAGGCATCCAACGGTCTGTACAGCTGGTCTTGCAACCGCTCGGGACATTATTGGTTGGATTGAATGGATTCATTATTTTTGTCAATGACATGGACATGTGCTTAGCTCGTCTCAGTGGACGGCTTCGTTGGTCTTAATGAGATCATCTAGGGAGGTTGAGTTCATCAGTCCCATTAGCTGCCCCGAATTCTGTGGTCGTCGAGATGTGTCATGACGATCATAGAAGATGAAAGGTCCTTAGACTGTACATGACTTTTGGGATTTCGTTCCACATTAAATGCGTAGTGGTGGTGCCACACGCGTTGTGGCCACATGGCATGTTCTAATCAGTGGAGTTACTGCTCCAATTTGTATGACTATTGGGTTTCCTGCTAAATTTTAGTTTTTTGAGCCTTGCTTTTTAAACTTCTCCTCTTCTCACTTTTCCAAAAACTCCTAATCATTGCTCTAAGTATTTTCTTCTCCAACCTTTCTCTACAACTCTTCTCTGAGCTGGTGCACGACGTGGTTGAGCTTCTTACATTTCCTTTTTTAAGGTACGCTTTTCTCCCTCTTTCTTGCTACTTTTCTTTTCTATAGTGATAAACATCTGATTTTTTCTTTCGCTTCTTTTTTGGCGTTTGTTTTTATTTTTTGGGGATTTAGCATTCATCTCTCTCCTTCTATGTGTTTTTTCTGGTTTTCATGGTTAGTCATTCTGAGGTTAGGGTAGTGTGCCCCTTAGTTTCCTTTTTGCTTACTCGTTTGAGGGCTTCCTTAGATACTTCCCGTGCTTTTCTCCTTTTAGTTGGGGATTTTGTTTTTAAGGGTTGCAGTTTAGGTGTTTTATTGGGTGAGTTGTTCCTTGTGCTTAGTCAATCGGTCAATTGGTTTAGGGGTTTGGTAGTAAACGAGAGAAAGAAAATGTTTGAAGTGAGATCCAGTGAGCTCGAGACTGGGTTGTCTTCTAACAACGACCCAGTGGAGGGAGATACTGCTGTCTCTACCCCTCAGGAGGTTAGGGCTTTTCAAGCCCTTGAAGAGGTGTGTAGGCTGGACGGCAACACACTTGGCAAGTTTAGGGGTAGGTTCCAGTTCCCGGATAGGGTTAGGGTTCATCTACCCCGTGAGGAGGAACGAGCTTGCCATTTCTTTCCAAGGGAGGTATGCTTTTACAAGACTGCCTTCCTATGTAGGTTGAGGTTCCCCATCCATACGTTTCTC
This sequence comes from Quercus suber, assembly GCF_002906115.3. NCBI lineage: Eukaryota > Viridiplantae > Streptophyta > Magnoliopsida > Fagales > Fagaceae > Quercus > Quercus suber. Next base: position 65,314 of record NW_027069661.1, read on the forward strand.
ATGGAGCTGTTAAACCACTTTGGTATTGCTCTGAGCAACTTATGCCCAATTCATGGAGGATATTGGTCAACTGTATGGTGATATGGCTGACCGCTACAGACAGGGACATGATTAAGGTGGATAAGCTCGTCTACTTGTACCGTTTGAAGGAGTCCAAGAAGCATGGGGATTATGAGTTAGTGCCCTGGGAGAGGAGGACTAGGATCGTCAAAGGTCTACCTTCGTCCTTCAGGTATTGGAAGTCTCGATTCTTTTTTGTGTCTGGGGACGACTTTGAGACGCCCTCTAGCGAGGTTTGGGTGCTCTCCCAAGGTTGCTCTGTAGGTGGGGAACCCCGCATTTAGGTGCATCATTATTTCTTCTCATCCATTGATTTTCGTTGCATTTATTTTATCGCCATTAACTCCTTTGCTCATTGTTTTGCACAGTTAAAAGACGACCCAAGCTTAAAAGTAGGCATAAGGAAAGTGTTGAGAAGGCAATCGAATACACAAAGACGATTGTGGATTGGGACGATCTTATGGATCCACAGACTCTTGCCTTTTATTGTCTCGGTCCTGACCCATCTGCCTTCGTCCTGCGTAATATCAAGATTAAGGAAAAAAGAATGAGTGCTAAGTTCGTCCATGTTGATCTTCTTGCACATACATATACACAAGTGTTTTTTTTTTTACAAGTGCTTTCCTCTTACAGGAATAACAACTAAGTTTAATAAAGACATGTATACGAAAATGAGATCGAAGAAGGACGAGTCATTGTCCAATCTTGGTAAGAGGACAGTGCGCATTACAGGGAAGGGTTCCCTCGTTACTCAAGCTGCCCTCACCGCTCCAACTATCCCTGTACTGAGGTGACGAGGACGGCTTCTTCGGCAACTTCTATTGAAGAAATCCCTACTCCTACTTCTAAGAGGCCATGCTTGGAAGGTAAAGGGAAGGAGAAGGCTGACTCTCGTGCATCCAGTATTTGGGATGATACTGAACTTGCGATGGAAAGGGCGCACAAACTCGTCAATGCTGAGGACCTGAAGGTTTTCTCAGGTGTGCCTTCCAACGAGGTGGTGGCTCGTCACGCCCATAAACTTATTCAAGTAAAGTACTTGTGCAATTTCAATTCCTCTCCTTTTTTTTCTTTCTTTCTTTTTTCTTTTTTTTGAAGACCGTGATGACGTCATAATTAATTTAATAATTATTTGAAATATGAATTTATATATTAAATTAATATAAGTAGAAAAATGAACTAAAATAGTCTAAATAAATATAAAGATCTAATTTTCAAATGTCTTTTTTATATCACAACTTTCATAAGGCAAATAAAAAATATGAAATCTTAAGCAAACATAAAAATTGTATGATAAAATTCTATGTTTCCACTTTCTTTCCTAAATGTTTCAAAAGCTTCTACTTTATCTTTTGATAAGACAAAAGTTTCAACTTCATTGACTTCTAGTCACCCAAATAAATATCGAATCTTTTGGATCAAAGTTTCCACAAAATCTTTAGCAAGATATATTAGTCAAGGTCCCGCTCACCCCCACCCATACGGTGAGTCGGTGACCAAGTCCATTTCTTACGGACGTAACATCTTTTCTATCCTGCTGCTTCATCTTATTTCCATATATTGAGAGTAGGCGACGAGATTCTTTTTTATTTATTTTTAGGTTAAGTGTTATAATTGTCCTAAGGTTTTTAGATCTGGACTGTTTATTAAACCGTAAAAGTGAGAGGTTCAACGTTTTTGAGGTCGAACCAGAGTTGAACCGTGATGACGTCATAATTAATTTAATAATTATTTGAAATATGAATTTATATATTAAATTAATATAAGTAGAAAAATGAACTAAAATAGTCTAAATAAATATAAAGATCTAATTTTCAAATGTCTTTTTTATATCACAACTTTCATAAGGTAAATAAAAAATATGAAATCTTAAGCAAACATAAATATTGTTTGATAAAACTCAATATTTTTTTTTTAATCAAGCCCATTAGACCATCGAATCAATTGTTTTATACCAAAGCCCATTTGAATATTCAACTCTTTATGAAAAAAAAAGGTGCTAGAGGAGTGGCCGGATAAAGACTTAAAGCTTTACAAAATTGATTAAATAAGGAGCCCAACGAAATTTTAAAAAGAGTGGTTGACAAAAAGCAAGTTGTCAATCATCTTCAAAGCCTATTCAAGCTTACATACTTTTCTTGACTATATTTATGGTATGTGGTTGTAAAGAATAGATGGATGCATTGTATCAAAAGTGAAGAAACACTTGTAGGGCTATCCACGGGTCGGGTCAGGTCGGGTTTGTCCCCAACCTTGACTCGACCTGACTACATTGGGTGGACAAAATTCTAACTCGTAACCAACTTGGCTAGAGTTTCGAGTCTGCTGGTTTGGGTCGTATCGGTTTTGGGTTCGCTAGAGTGGAGAGAAATTTGGCTGGATTTTGGCCGAAATATTGTCGAATCTCATCAGATCTACTCGGATCTAACAAGATATGGCCGATATTTTCCTATATCTATAAAGATCGGGCCGAGATCTTAATGAATCTAGTCGAAATATACCTTTATCGTCGGACTTAAGAGTTTGGAGTCTTTGGACTTATCGGTTTTTGGTTGAAACTCATGATTTCCAACGAGGGAAGAACAGCTCATCGAGCGGGTCGGGTTTGTTGGTTTCTCAGATAGCTAACCCGCAACTCGAACCGATTGGCTTGAGTCCTTGCGCCTGCAATCCACGTGTGACAAAAACCCAGCTTTGATCGGGCGGTTTCTAGTGAAAATGACAGGGTTTTGGGCGGCTTGTTGGGTCCTGGCAGGTCGTGGACAGCCCTAAACACTTGTACTCCAGCAAACATATATTGGATGACTACTTATCAAACTAGCTAGCAATCTTATCACCACAGTAAAATTCAGCCCAAACTTATCTCAGCTTTCAACAATATTAATATTCACATTGGGGAGGGGTAATGAGTCAGAAACTTTCAAACTCATTTTTGTCATTTCCAAGGCTTTGTCATGTCACACGTGCTAGGCTCACCAAACTAAAAAGCAAAAATAATGTTGAAAGAAGTCATCTACTGAAATTGAAGGTAGGAGACCATGAAGAACGAAAGAAGAAGCAGTGAAGAAACAAAGAAGAAGAGGGAGCTGCGTCGTCTGCGATGGGTTAGGTGTTTTTTTTTTTTTTTTTTTTTTTTTTTTTTTTTTTTTTTTTTTAAAGAGCTTGGCCTGAGCTATAAGATCCGCTCTCTGTGTTCTTTTTCTCTCTCATAATTTGTTTTTGTATTTTTATATTCAAATTCTTTATGGACTGAGTTCAGTTTTCTGGCCAAATATAGTAAAAAAATGGAAACATGCGAACCTCTAAAATTGGCCACGGTTCTCAAAACCGTACAGTTTGACCACGGTTCGAGCGGTTTCATGCATTTTTCACATAGAGAGGTTCTTAGTGTTAAAAGAACTAGAATGATGAGGGGTTCGCGGTTAACCAGGTCGGACCGTACAATTCGGTTCGGGTTTGTGAAGCTATTTGTCCATTCATCCCAATTTACGGTTTTCTAGGTTTGTTCATAAATTTTATGCATTTGCAACTACTAATATTGCCAAAAGTTTCATTTATGAAGTACGGGTGCGTTTTCAGATTCGGGTACGTGTGCAGGTGCAGGTGCGAGTGCGGGACTCGTCAATTTTTAAAAAAATAGGGTACGGGTGCGGCGATTAAAAAATTATTTAAAATATTTTTATTTCTATATTTTATATATTGTTAAGCATGTTTTTTTATATATAATAATAGAAAACTCATATAATAATAATAATAATAATAAATTAAAATAAAATAGATAGATAGTAATAAGTACACAATAGTTTTGACAATTGAATTATTGATAGAGATATTAAAATAGATGAGGCTTCTCATAAATAAATAAATAAAGATGTGGCTTAGTGGCTCATGTATTTGGTCAGCCTAAAAACAAAATAAAGGATATATATGGCAGGTATTAAAATAGGTGTAGCTTCCCATTAAAAAAGAAAAAGAAAAAAGAAAAAGAAAAAAGGGAAGATGTGGCTCATGTGTTTGGTCAGAGAGGCACAAAAAACAAAATAAAGCTTGGCATTTAACAAAACTTATCCTATCATTTTACTTTTAAAAAAAAAAATTATCAAAAAAAGAAACTGAATAGAAGGTGGCGAAAAAAAAGGAAGAAGAAAATGAAGAAGTAAAGAAGAAGAAGAAGAAGAAGAAAGGGTTAAGGCCACCGGTATCTTGTGACGATGACATTGGCTATCTTGTATCAATATCCATCGGTATTTTCGGTTTAAGTTATTTTTTCTTTTCCCTTACTGGCCGAAAAACACCTTTATTCAGTTGATACAATCTGATTCGGCTCGGTTCAGCTTGAATTGGCGTGCGTTGGAGTCGAATTGGCATGAATCTAGAAAAAAATAAAACACTTAGACGTGGCACCAATGCGCAAGCAGCCTTGTGGGTGGCCGCACCTCACGTCGGACTCTAGAGCGGCACACTCCTAGCTGCGTCGGTGCTTCCTAGAGTTTCATGAGCTATAGCTCTAAAAAGTGAACACTAATAGCATGGAAATCATATGTTTTTGTGTGTGTGTATATTTATATTTATTCCTATTTGGAGCTAGCCTCATGAAACTACTAATTGTATCAATAATTTACAAATACATAAAATTTGTAGATAAACATGTAAAACTCAAATTCGGACGAGTGGACAATTATAAAACTTAACTCAAAAAAAAGAAAAAAAAAAAAGAAAGGAAGAACCTCATTTATGATGAGGCTATTATATCACAACACCAAGTATCATAAATAACTAAACCTGAATCTATGAAATTGGTCAGATTTAATGTTACTAAAACTATCTAATAGGCAACCACTTAATTAAAAACGCCTACTAGCAACCATAATAATGAAAGTAAAATACAAATTCTAAGAATTCAATGAAAAAAAATACACTCTTAATCTGTATATTAGTTTTTTTTTTGGTTACTTTTTCCCAAAAAAAAAAAAAAAAACATTATACAAAAAAATATTAGCAGTGTAAATTATATTTTTTCAGTTTACATTATACCAAAAACAAAATAGAACAATTATAATATTATTACTAGTCGCAAACCAGTGCTATGCACGGGAACCTACCCATTTGTGAGGTAGACTAAAATAATTTTATAAAAAATATAAGAAACTAAATTCTTGCATGATTTGCTCTTATATGACTTCAATTTGTGTTACAATTTGATGAAGAAGCTATAATTTCAATTATTGGAAATTTTTTATCTTGTAAAAATCGCCTAAAGAGAGTTTGTGGTTCATGTACGAAAATCACTTTTTAAAAACTACATGAAAGACCATAAAATAAATTTTTTTTTTATTTTTTTAACAAAATAAAGGAGAAGAAAATAACATAAGAAGAGTTCATACCTCTACTCAGCTTTAAAAATATATATATATATATATATATATATATATATTGGATTTTCTTTGCTTTTATAGTGTTCATGATTAACGTCGCAAACTTGGAGAAAAATTATCAATGTTTGAATTTGAATTTAAGTTAGACTTGTTAGAGAGATAGAGTTTCACTCCTTGTTAAAAAATTGAAGGGAGAGAATAGTTTTTAAATAATAGAACTCACATACATAACATAATATGACACGAAGTTACATATTTGGCCATAACTTTTATATATCTTTTACATTTATATGGGTATAAAAGTAAGAAGAAACATATATATATTTTTCATTTTCTTTCTCATTGCAATCCAAACAAAGGAAAAAGAAATACATTATTCTCTTTTCTTTCATCCTTCTCTCCCTATTTCCAAACATACACAAGACAATTGATTTCTTTTCTTTCTCATTTTCTTGCTATTATTCATTTCTTTTGTCTTATCTTCTCATCCCTCTTTTCTCTTTAGTATTTTGAAAAAAATTTCTATGCCTAATTCTAGTTAACGCAAACAATACACCTTTTCCCACACCTAAATCTAGTATCTTTATGTGTCAATTATTGATTGAATTTTAACACCTTCATATGGGTGATAGGTTAACTACAATTTTTTTTAAATCCTAAAATCCCTTATTAACGGAAAAATTACTGTACATCATATGGAGGAGATTTACTTTTGAAGTAGGACCCACGCTTTCCCAGGTCACTTGCATGTCGAGTGTGGACCTTGGTTACGAAGTTTAGCAATCTTTTAATTCACTCAATATCTATCTTAGACATAAAAATCAAATAAATCATATACTATATAGAATAGCATAAGCTTTTTTTCTATAATTAAGGAGACGCTGACATATACGAAAAATGCCATCTTAAAAACCTGCCACGTTTACAGCTAAACCCAAGCAAAAGCCCGATCAATACATCGTTTGAAAGCCCAATCGTTACACCCGTGTAAGGAAAATAAAAAACATAAAAACCCAAAAAACGGTTCAGGGAGGGAGACATGTAACGCTGAATTATTAAACAGAGAGACGGGGAGAGAGAGAACGATAGAGGGAGAGGTTCGGTCAGGCATAGAGAGTGGAGAGAAGAAAATCTGAGAAGACAGTCAGGCCTCTGCCATCAGATCCCGTATCTTCCACCGGTTAGTCTCTGTTTTTTGGTTCTTTAAATTTGGGTTTAATTATGATTTAGGTCTGGGTATTTGGATTGGATTGTATTGGATTGCATTCAGGTTTTGGCTTAGATAGGAATTTGGGTTAGAATGGTTTTTAATATCAGTTATATGTGTTAGATTTGGTTTTTCTTTTGGATATTTGGGTTAAATTCGTTTTGAGTATATGTCTTCACTCTAAATAGAAATCTCTGGAGGTCTTCATGAATCGACTTGGTGCTGAAGAACATATATTTATGTGTTGTCAAAAAAATAAAGCTCTGTCATTTCATTTATGCTGTTTTTAATTTTTTGTTGAAATATTTTCCCCTCTTTATATTTTCGTTTCCCATGTTTCTTTTCTACCATTGTTGTCAAGGTTCTTGCTGTATATATTTAAAGTTTTTCATTTGCAATTGCTCTGATTTGAAAAAATAAAACCCTAGAACACAGAGAATAAGGTGTTGAACATTAAAATGCCTTTCTTCCTCCACTGATGCCAATCTGCTTCAAGCATTATATCTTTGTGTTTCGGATCCAAAATTAAATCATACCCACAAAAATCCTTACACAGATCTGCATCTTCAACGTCCCAAAGCCACCATCTCTTATCCATCTCCAAAACCAAAAATAAAAGGCCGCGTTAAAATCTGCCATGCTTTCAGATTAAAGTGTTTTGCTGAAACACTTTCTACCTTAAGCTGCTTAAAAAAAACCCTGAATTGCCACACTCTTAATCAACTACACGCCGCAATTCAATCCCAAAAAAAACTGCACGCACCGCAAAGAAAAGATGAATTCCCTCCGTTTGGCAGAGGACAAAATGGCAAAATAAAACCTCTTCCTCCTTCCAATTTTCAGTTTGACACCCTTCTTTGTTTCACTTCTTTCTGCAACGCCACACCCAAAGGAAAACGATGTATCTATACGGACCCAAACGTAATTAGTAAAACACGTTTAGAACAACTATCAAAAGACGCCTAAGATTTGTAAAATGGTGATGAATCATGATAAATTATTCTATAGATATAGCAAATTATTTTACAGATAACAGCACAAAAACACACGAGATTTCTTTGTAATCTACAATGACAATGGTTAAATCAAACGACAAAAGAAAATACATTAAAATAACACTCATTATGAGTTCTTTTATTAGTAACTATGACAAGACTAGAAGTAAAAATGACAAAAGGTAAACCTTCAGCATATAACGTCAGTTCTTAGAGAAGACATTCTATTGTCACAGCTGATGAGGTCACCTATTATCAAAGATTGGAGTCTTATATACAGGCATCAATGATTTCTCTACTGACCACCACACTTCACATTTTGATGCAATTGGCATTAGCTTTTGATGTTTTCCTTGATACCAGCACACAGAATCGAAAACTACAATGACACTAAAGAGAGAGTATCCAACTCTTTCAACTACGCCCATCTGGAAGTGGACTTCAAATTTACCCGCTTAAGTAAAAATCTGTCAACTTTTCAAACCTGCATAAACAAACATTCAACATGAATTCAGTCACAACAAGAATAGAATTACATTTTCCAGTGGGTTATATGCGTCACAAGAAAAAAGCACTACAGTGAGTGATAGTAAAGCTTAAAGCTAGATAGTATTAACTAGGCACAAATTTTTTCAACCTTGATTAGCAATTAGCTAATATCCCTGATTCTTTTCTGGGTAGACTGCAAAATTACTTTATGTAAGCATTTTAGATTTAACATTCCCTAAATTTGTATGGTCTAACTTTTTCCCTAAATTTGTGATGACTCCCTCAATTTTTTCAAATCAGTTTGCAAATTCTCACAAAATAATCATTATCCTATGGCAAGAAAACTGCATATCTTATTTCAACTTATCACTGACAATGTGGCTAAGTGTAGGAAATACAATTCAAATTGGATAAAAGAACAGCTACGATTTTAGTTTTTTAGTCATAGACAATTTCATTGATAGAAGTTTTCAGTCATATTTCTGAGAAATACACATATTGTATTCATTGGATAATTACAAACAAAATTCAGCTTACAAAGGCTTATGTCCATTGCCTTATTTGCAATCTGTAGGCTATTACCCTCCATACGGT
>NW_027069661.1:74860-150483 GCF_002906115.3 Quercus suber
TGAAATTTGCATATTTATTAATTGTTCCGTTTGGTATTGGAATACCCAACTTGACGGATGTTTATGGCAAAGTCAATAAGAGTTTGCAACCCAGGTAACTTAACTCATTTAATATAGTCTAATTTTGGTCTTACTTTCAATCTTCTGCAATTTAATTGTTGGGTCATTCTTTATTGGCATTGGATAAAGCTTGAAGATATATTTATTCTACAGTATTTACTAATTCTTTTCTAGAGTAATAGTTATTAAACCAAATATAAGAGAACGTTATGATTACTGTAATATATTAGTTCTTAATATTTATATTTTTCATATTATAATGATCTTATGTGTAAATTTTTGACAATTTGTAAACAACATTTTTCATTGGAGCCAATTTAGCCTTCCAATAGGTGAAATTAGACAAATATTTAAGCCTGAACATGTTAACACTTAAATCTGGAATTTTGCAGATTGTACATGTATGTGTTTGAAAAAAATATTGATTTGAGATTGACGTATTCTCTTAGAGACAGCCATTAAATTCGCCATTATTGGGGAAGTTTGCGGATTGTACATTTGTGTTTTAATGTGTTTTAGGAAAATGAATTGATGCATTCTCTTAGGCTCAGAAATGGCAAGGTTTCATGGCAGTAGTAGTAGTGCGCTATGATGTTAACATAGTCATGAGAGATATTAATGGATTAAACTGCATGATAACTAACTGTCTATTTGAGTTTATCTAGTGGCCATAATTCCACACTATAACTATTTCATTTTTCATTCATGGTACTTTGAATTCCGAGTTTTAAGACATCACGTGCATCATCTGAGCCTATATTATTTCTCATTTGCACTATTCACTATGATGCAGTTTTCAAAATTACTTGATCAAATGTACTCACTGCATTTTTAAAAACATAAAAACATGTTTGATGTGTCTTTCACAAATCGGATTGTCCCATCTCCTATAAGGAAAAAATTATGGATAATGCCAAAACTGCTTTGAGTCAAACTATGCCTTTTTTTTGTTTTGTTTTTTTATTTACTGTTGCTACACACACGTATATATACGAGTTGTTTTAATCTAGATAATGTTTCAATGATGTTGTAATGTCAAAGAATGAGGTGGTCATATTTGATAAATAAAGAAAAAATTGCAAATGCTTCATTTGAATTTAATTAATTATTTTCCTTTTAAAACTAATTATTTTTGTTAATATTTTAGTTGATTTTGTGTTTACATAATTTTATTTTCATGGCTGATTGGCTAATGAAATTGAGGGTATTTGTTGAGGGATAGGAAAATATTTTGTGATATTTGTTTAAAGTCCATAAAGATTTTGTTTTTAAGATTGATTTATAATTAGTATTAGTAATAATTCACCTGACAAATAGATTTGCTACAAATCTGGAAAATTAATTAATGAAATAGAATAAAAAAATTATATAAGATTTCTTATTATTTACCTTAAAAATATAGATGTTGGATAACTATTACTTTTTGATGTAAAAGGGTGAATGTTCTGAAGCCTGTGTTCTGTGAATGGTTTGTGTATGGTGAGAAGTGAAGAAAAAACATGAAAGTTCATGGGTTTGGTGTTTGGTTTTTTTAATAACCTGTTTTGGGGATTCTCAAAATTGGATGAATGTCTCAATTGAGTGGGGTAAATGGTTGTGTTAGGCCGAATTTTGCATATGCTTTTCTATTTAATATTCCTTACTATGAATATTAGGAGTCTAGGATAAGTTTTAAATGCTTCATAATTTGGGAGGGAGAGGTGAGAGGATTCGAAGGTGGTAAGGTAGTTGAGAAGATTTTGGATTCAGAAATCTACCTTTTTTAAATGTAATTTTATGTTGTTCAGTTTAGTTCGAGGTTTGTATTATATATAGCTGAATATATATTTGGCAGTCAAACAAATTCATTGAGAAATTGAATTAATTATTGATTTCAATTGTTTTCAAGCAGAATAGTGCAAAACATTGAGCTATAGTCTACAATGCACTAGCTTCCACCACAAGAGGATGGAAAAAGCTCCATTTTTTGTCCAACAATAACCTATCCTCGATGCAATTGTGTAATATTATTTGCAATACAATATATGTTTTTGGGGGGTGTGGGGGGAAGCAAAGATAGGTTATTTCATTATTTATCTTGAATTTGACGATGGCCATGAGGATGATGTGAAATTGATTTTAGAAGAAAAAAAAAGTTTATGTGCATTGCACGGGCTATAGGCTAGTATGAATCACGTTAGAGATACAAATTTTTTTATAAATTTTTTTACAAATGGTTAATATAGTGAGTAATTATTGATAAAAGAAAAAATGATATTAATAGTAGGTCTAGATGAAAACCAATAAGAAGTTGGTTACATTAACATTTTATAAAAATATTGTAAAATAGTTTGTAACTGTAGCATTACTCAATAAATATATCTTATGTAAAAATTTAGTTTATTTTAATATAAAAATTTATTTCTTTTTAGGCCATTTTTCGAAAACATTCACATAATAATATATATTTTTTATTTTATATATATATATTTTTTAATTTTTTAATTTTTTAATGGTTTCTCTCTTATTTTGTACATCCATCAAACGGCATTCCACAACTGAAAATTAAACCTTATCAACACCAATATTCTTAGACAATAACGTGGGTTTTGGTCTTTTGGGTGAAGATTACAAATTTATTAATCTAAAAAAAAAAAAAATTGTCCTTGCTGATAATAATCAACTGAAGCATTAATTTTTTTTCCTGCTATGGTAAAAATTTCTTCATAGGAATACGATGGATTGGAATATAGTGGGCAATGGAAATTTAGAAAAAAATGAATGTGGTCATGTAGAGATTGGAGACCCATTAACCATCATGCATGTCTTGTGGAATTAGAACTAGATGCGACTGTGAGCAACAAATTTGTAATATATACATGTTAGAAATTTTGTTTATTTAACACCAAATCTTCTGGCTTTATGAAATACATAATTGGTATTTAATTTTTTCCATTCGTGTTTTGCTAATATTTTCTTTCAATTCATAATGTGGTTAATTTACTAGTTTTTCATTCTCTCTCTTTTGCTGGGAAAAAATTTTATATAACTGTGAATAAATTTCAGCAAGTACAGCGGAAGTACAACCATACAAGAACACAAAGATTTACGTAGAAAACCCTTTCTCCAAGGGAAAAATTACGAAACAAATTTTGAATAATTTCTCTATATTAAATAAATATTACAATACTTAAAGATTCAATTTGAGAAAAAAAAAAAAAAAAAACTCTCTTTTTCTTTTCACTTGTTGCTCTCTTTTTCACTGTGTATCTCTCACAATTTTCTCTTGCTTTATATTTTTCTCTTTTTCTTTTGCTTGCTCTCACTCATGCAGTTCTATAAGACTGCAATGTCCTCAGTCTCACTCACTTGTGACTTATCTTTACTCGGATTGAGATCAAGTGCAATATGCAATTGCTTTTAATGGCTGAGGTTGATAGTTGCAAAAAGTAAATTTCAATCTCAACTTGACTATAAAAAAAGTTAAAAAAAAAAAAGAACTTTGTAAAAAGTAAAATTTAAAAAAGTAAAAAAATTGTGCGACAAATGAGTTGAATTGCACTATTGCACAAGATCCTAATCCTCTTCAATCTTCTCTCTTGCTAAATGGCTTTTCTTTTTATTTTTTTCACCTTTTTCTTCCTTTCTTCTTTCCACACTCTTCACATCAAGTCACAATAAATGCAAGCACACAAGCTTTGACTTTTGTACAGCCAACTTCGTTTTCTTTAGCCAATTTTCTTCTTCCTTCAGCGTGTCCCATACGTTTAAGTGTGCATTTGAATATGGTTTATTTTGTTGAAAATTAAAAATAATAAAAAAATTACTGTTTAAATTTTAATTACTGTTTATACGCCTGCTTATACTGTTCATATCTTATGATCAATGCAACAGACGCTGAACTAAAAAAAAACGCAGACTTGAAAAAGAGAAAATATTAGGTCCGGGCGTGGCGTAAAACCAGTGTTTTACGCCACGCCAATGAGAGCTCGACACGTCAAAAATGAAATTAAAACCCACTCCAAACAACCAAAGCTCACGCTATTCACAAAACAGAACAGAGAAAAGTAAACCCACTCCAAAAGCTCTGCTTCCTTCATCACGCCGAACCTCCACCATCGCACAGCCTGATCGCCGGAGCAGAACGAAGAAAGAAGACTAAGTCCACACTTAAAACCCCTCTCCAAACAGACTCCAAACAGAACGAAGAAAGAAACCCAGCCCTCAGAAAAAAGCTCCTCACGGCTCCGGTTTGTTTCCAAGCTCCGGCGAACTCTTCCTCTTCGAAATCGTTCTGCTCCGGCGATCTGTGTGGCGGTGTTGGAGGTTCGGCGTGTGAAGGAAGAGAGGAAGCAGAGAAAATGGCCTGAACCGGCGAGCGTGCGAGCCGGTTGTGGAGGTTCGGCGTGAAGGCTTTTTGTGAGCGTGAAGGAGATTGAAGGAAGCTGTGTGCGTGGGAGCCTTTTTTCTTTTTTTTTTTTGCTGTGTGGAGGTTCTGCGTGAAGGCTTTAGTGTTATTATTATTTTTTTTTTGACGTGTCGAGCTCTCATTGGCGTGGCGTAAGTGTTTTACGCCACGCCCGGACCTAATGTTTTCTCCTTGAAAAATGCATTCGCCAACTTTGACTTTTTTACTCTTTACATAAAGTTACAATAAATACAAGCTTTGACTTTTGTACATCCAACTTCTTTTTCTTCAGCCAATTTTCTTCTCCCTTCAGCGTATCCCACACGCTTAAGTCTGATTAAGAAATACCCTTCACATTAAGTCACAATAAATGCAAGCACACAAACTTTGACTTTTGAACAACCTACTTTTTTTTCTTGGGCCAATTTCCTTCTTCCTTTAGCGTGTCCCACAGGCTTAAGTCTGATTAAGAGACACTCTTCACGTTAAGTCACGATAAATGCAAGCACACAACCTTTGACTTTTCTCTAGCCTACTTCAGCCAATTTTCTTCTTCCTTCGGCGTGTCGCACACGCTTAATGGCCTATTTGGATGTTTAAAAAAAGAGGGGGAGTAGAATAGAGGGAGAGAGAGAGTAATCTAATTACCTTGTTTGGAAGTTTTTTAAGGAAGGAGGGGGATGGGTTTGGAGGGGTTTCAACTCCCTCTAGCCCCCCATTTTTAATTCCCCCAAATTGGAGAGATTTGGAGGGAGAGTAGAGTATATAAACTATTAACCAAGTAAATTACCTAATTTACCCTTATTATATTAACAAAATTACACAAGGGGGAGGGCTAATTACTCCCTTCCCCCTTATTAATTTTAAAAACATCCAAACAAAGTGGAGGGGAATCATTTTCCTCTACTCTTCTCCCCACTACTCCCCTCCCCTCTACTCCCCTCTACTCTCCTCCCTCTCTAAACTTCCAAACAAGCCATAAGTCTGATTAAGAGACACTCTTCACATTAAGTCACAATAAATGCAAACACACCAGTTTTGACTTTTGTACAGCCTACGTCTTTTTCTTCAGCCAATTTTCTTCTTCCTTCGGCGCGTCCCACACGCTTAAATCTGATTAAGACACTCTTCACATTAAGTCACGATAAATGCAAGCACACAAGTTTTGACTTTTGTTCAGCCTGCTTCTTTTTCTTCAGCCAATTTTCTTATTCCTTAATCGTGTCCCACGCTTAAGTCTGATTAGACCATCTTTAACATATTAGTCAAATTTTTATATTGTTTGAATAATAAATAATAATATTTAGTTTTTATTTATTTATTTTTTTAAATATATTTTCTAACAGATTTTTTGTCTTTTTTTTCATCTCATTTAAATAGAAATATTTCTTTATTCATTCTTTAATTATTATTTATTTATTTTTTAACAATTACTTATTTTTCAATATTTTTTTTTATTCAATACTTGATTATTATAATAGAAAAAATATTTGAAGTATGAATAGTAAAAGTTACACCGTTCTCTATTTGTAGAGAAATACAGTAGCAAATCTAATCTAAAAAGTGAAAATTGAGAATCTATTGAAGTGTGAATAGTGGTGTTTTTACTCCAAAAAATAGATATAGAACATCTATTCAACATGCTCTTAAGAGACATACTCTTCGCATCAAGTTACATAAATTACTCCAAAAAATAGATACAGAGCATCTATTCAACATGTTCTTAAGAGACATACTCTTCACATCAAGTCACATAAATGCAAGCACACAAGCTTTGACTTTTGTAAAGCCAACTTCTTTTTCTTTAGCCAATTTTCTTCTTCCTTCAGCGTGTCCCACTCGCTTTAGTCTGATTAAGGGACATGGTTGCAGATGGTTGGCTTGAAGACTTTAGAGACAAGCTTGTTAATTGAGCTATTCCATCAAATGTGGGCTGGAATCCACGTGTGCCACACACCCAACATCTTTTTTATTGTTAAAAAATTGATAGTTGAAAAAAAAAAAAAAGATTATTTGAACCATAGCTCTCATAAAGATGAGAAGACAATATTACTAAATTATAAGATTATTAGAGTCTGTTTAGATACTGTTTATTGTTGAAAATTAAAAATATTATAACAAAATAATTTTTAAATGTATGGATAATATCGTTGAATTGAGTTTTAAATTTTTTTTTTTGAAAAGAAGTATTGCGGGTCCCGTAAATAGTGCATAGGACCCACAAAAAATGTTGGACGCGGAAAAACGCTATACGTGGCCGCTATCCAAACATACACTTAGTATAGTTATTTTTAAGTAAGATTTTTCCATTTTNTTGTGAGAAAAAACATGATAACTAAGTGTTAAAACTAGGATAGTATGGATTAGTTGTGGAGATCCAACTCCTCTATCAGCTCCGAGACTGGTTGTCCTCCTGATATTGTAAATGAAGAAGATCACACTGTTGAAGATAATGAGCTTCCAATTTCCGAAAATGGAACATTCCCAAAGTTGATACTAAAACCATTTACAAAACTAGTTGGGCTGAAACTACTTTTCACCCCATTTACAAAGTGAGAACTATTGAACAAATATTTTCTATTTCGAAAATTCATGAAAAATGTTGCTTGTTTTCCAAAAGAAATATTAATGATTTCATTGCTAAAAAACAAAGTTATTTGCATATTGGTATGGTTCAAGTTGCTATTAAACCACTCACCCAAAAAGGTATCAATGCTTCTGTTCTCATGTGTTTGCGAGATGCTAGATTTAAGCACTTTAAACACAGCATTCTTGGAATGATTACTACTTCTTTGTATGATGGTCCTGTTATTTTAACTGTTATCCTGATCTTACTCTTGCTTTAGATGATCCTAATATTATTAAAGCTTTGACTCTGAATATTGCTTCTTCCGTTATATCATGGATGAAGTAGTAAACCTTTTGCTTTGATCTACCGCATTTATTACAGATTGGGTACTCAGTTAAATCCTGATTGTTTAAATCATAGAGAACCTTCTGGTAAAACTATGTTAATTCAATGTTCTACTCCTGATGCTAAAGTTTAAGTTCCAAAAATGATTCAATGGCAAGATGTCAAGCTTCCCACTGAATGGTTGTTGGAACAAGAATCCCCTATTTCTAAACCTGTTTTTGATGAGCTAGATCTCACAAACATTCAACAATATCTTGATGGACTGTTAAAATAAGTTTTTAAAATGTTCAACCACCCTTGAAGATCAACGAAGAAGACATTCCTTTGCTGGATTTGAAGTATTTCAAAACGAGATCAAGATCTCAATGATTTTTTGCAAAAGAATTTTGAAAAAACCCTCTGATTTAAAATTAAAAGTGTTTCAAATGATAAATCCCAAATCAGCTCTGTCTACTATTCTACTAAACCTGAATCTTCCTCTCCATATGGCAAACCTGCCAATGAAGATGATGAAGATACTGGATCTATTTGTCCATCTGATTCTAATTTCCTCCTATTGAAAATAATGTTAACCGATTGAGAGTTTTGACTGTTTTAAATAGAGATTTTGAAATTGATATGGTTTCTTTGTTCAATGAGTTCATGCTTTCAAAAAATAACCAAAGGAAATATTTCCAAAATAATTTTGCTCAGTCTGAAAAAGACCGTGTTAAAAGAAAATGGAAAGCAAAAATGCTTCAATTGAAAAAACATATTTTGTTTTTGATTTCCTTGAAAATTATTATGTTTCAAAAGATGAAGTTTCAAAAATCATTTGAATGTGATAAAGAAATCAAATTTTGTTAAAGATGACAAACCATTGTTAGGTCTAGTCATCCACCTCTTGACACTATTTTGATAACTGCTGACAAAACTGATGTTAAAGCTATCCTTTCAAATTCTTATATAAAACTCCTATTGTTAGTATTATTGAACAAAAAAATTTTACTAATGAATCTTTGCATGTTATCGGTCAACAGCTTGATCGTATTGAAGAAAAAATTGTTGAAAAAACTATTGAAAAGTCTGCTTCTGTTGAAAACCTATTTCTATTAAAACTGAGAAGCCTTTGTTAATTTACCCACTTTTGATAACAAATTCAAGTTTAAAACCTCTCAATCCAAAACTCTGGACACTGTTGAAAAAATGTTTG
Source organism: Quercus suber (assembly GCF_002906115.3). NCBI lineage: Eukaryota > Viridiplantae > Streptophyta > Magnoliopsida > Fagales > Fagaceae > Quercus > Quercus suber. The sequence goes on from NW_027069661.1 coordinate 83,414, forward strand.
CTGATTTAAAAGTTAAAACTGAGGTACTTATACAAATATATATATATATATATATGTATGTATGTATAAAATAAATGAAAGAAAGGAAAAGAAAAGTAACATGACATGTAGGTCCATGAGGCATCTTTATCATCTAACCAATGGGTTAGGTGAATAAGTGTGAATAGAAAACCAGTGGTTTATTTATGGTCTTAGTCCATAATTAATCTTCAGGACACATAATGATCGTAGAGGTGTATTGTTAATTGAAGTTTCGGTATAAATTGATTTACATATATAATTACTTTAGTCAGTTACTAGCCTCATGCTCAGAGCCCTCTATATATATATATATATTATTTTTTTTTTATTAAAGGTTAACAATTTGAATCTATTATAATTTGAAAATATATTTTTTTTACAAACAAATAAAAATAATAAATTTTAGAAATAAGCAACTGTAATTTCTTTCTTGGACGTGTGTTTGAAAGTGGTATAGTGATATATAGAGAAACGTTTGGGTAGAAAAAATAAAATGAATGTAATGGGAAAGAAGACTGAATTTTAGAAGTTCTCTTAGTTTTTTATTTTTTAAAATTGGGGGCTGTTTTACTTTTATTGGATGAAAAATGAATAAAAAATGCTAAATTTTAGGGAATAAAAAGATGAAATTAAAAAAAAAAAAATTCTAAATTTTAGAAGTCTCATTTTTAATTCAAAATGAAATTTGTTATTTGACATTTTTAACTATATTTCTAAGAGACTTTTCGTTGATGAAAGTATTTTTAAACTACATAAAAATTCAGTTCAAATGGTGAAATTTTCTTGTAGTTATAGATTATTCGAGGACTAAGGGGTATTTTGTTATTTGAAAATATGTGTGGAAATATGTGTAAATGAAAAAATGTATGAAAATACGTATAATATTGTTTAAAAACTGAAAATGTGTGTTTGAATAGTTGTACCAAACACCCCTCACTTGAAGTCTAAAAACGTGTATTTTGGGCTTAGCCGAGTACGGACGCTACACTTCCAAATCCTTAATTGTTAAAACTTAAAATACACCACTACCGCACACTCTTGGTGCGATGGTCACTCCACAAGTATAAATGCTTGTGGGGTGTGGGGGGCAAAGGCCGGGGTTCAAATTTCCAAGAGAGAGCTTCACACTTAAGAAATTGACAATATATTATTGGACAAATTTTAGCTACAAAGCTGGTTATAGCCTAAGGTTATAACCTTATTTAATATCATTAACATTACTACATATTTCAAAAAGCTAACTATTGAATTGCATGGTCCTTACGTTTTTAATACACACGTCAAATTTTGTACTAATAAAATATTATTTACTATATAATCTATAATATTATATTTTACGCATAAATATAAAATACAAAAAATTACAATTTAAATATTTTATTGATGACATAACTATTGATTTTTAATTTTTTAGAAATTTTGCAAGTATGGAAAATATAAGAAGAAAATTTAATCCAATGGTGGATTTATCAAATTCATCTCCAATAAAAAGATATTGAGTAAGGTTGTACTCTTAGGCTACAATTAATTTTGTAACTAAACTTTGTTCTATATATTTTCATTTGACGGAATTACCCATTCAATTTGAAACAAATACTAGTGCATTTCCATCAATAAGTAAAACTCTCATATATAGTGCATTTGATAAATTATGTTTTATAACAGTGTACTTTTGGCATGATGGTCACTTCACAAGTATAAGTGCTTGTGGGTAGTGGGGACAAGGGCCAAAGTTCAAATCTATAGGAGAAAGTTTCACCCACATATATTTAGATAGAGTTTCGTAACCTACTTTTGATAAAAACATGGCTAAATATTTGATTTTGCGCCACTTTTATATCTCTCTCCTCTAAAAACACAAAAAACATAAAAATACAAGATCAAATAAGATTAAAAAGAAACTGACGGAAGACTTGCATCATGGGATTTCAAACTACTGGTAGAGAACTTAAATTTCAGTCAAATCTCAGGTGAGTAAAATATCAAATTTCAAACTACAGGTATGCAACTTTAATTTCGGCCAAACTATAGGTGGGTAAATTGTAATTTGTCAAAAAAAAAAAAAGTTTTATTGTACTGCACTTTACAATTTATTTTATCCTAGTTTTTTTTTTTTTTTTTGAAGAATACTAAGTATTTTTAACACACACACACACGGGGAGAAGGGAGAAGTTTTTTAAAGAAATTTATAGTGGTGTATATCTAAAAAGGCTTAACTCTTAGATACACAGTACAAACTTTAAACCTCTTTAACTCACACTCATTTTCCAATGTAGATTATTTTATCCTAGTTGGATTAGAATTTTTATTGTAGATCTTGTTTATTTTATTTCTACATATTTTTAACCTATAAAGGTATATTAAAAAATATGAATATGCATACTTAAAAAAAAAAAAAAAAAAAAGAGAATAGAAGAATTAATTGAATCTAAAAAAGGATCTCTTAAGAAATTTGTTACTAGTAAAAAAATAAACATTTAGGTGAAATTTTTTGTGGTATAGATTTATTATCAAAACTACAAGTTATAAAGAGCTTTTAGAAATAGACGAATATACTTTGATTAAAAGACCTAAAGTTATATAAAATGAGTAGTCTAATTCTTTTCCAAATGCATTTATCGCTTATAGAAGTTTTTTGATAGCACCAGTTACAATTTCTTACACAAAAAGAAATTATAGAAGTTTTTTGATAGCACCTATTACATTTCTTACACAAAAAGAAAATTTTTAAAATTAAAAATGGAAAAATCTTACTTAAAAATAACTATACTAAGTAATGTTTGGATAGCGCCACGTCCAGCATTTTTGCGTGTCTAGCGTTTTTTGTGGGTCTTATGAACTATTTACGGGAGCCTAAATATTTTTTTAAAAAAATTAAAATTAAATTCTCAGTATATTCACACATTTAAAAATTATTTTCATATTTTTTAAAATTTTAGTAATAAAAGATTCAAATAAACCTTAAGAATCTTGTAATTGTGTAGTATTATCTGTTTCTTTATGAGAGTTATGGTTCGAATAATCCTTTTTTTTTTTTTTTTTGGTTGCAACTATCAAATTTTAACAATAAAAAAGATGTTGGGTGTGTGGCACATGTGAGTTCCGGCCCACACTTGATGGAATAGCTCAATCAATGAGTTTGTTTCTAAAGTTTTCAAGCCAACCATCTGCAACCATGTCTCTTAATCAGACTTAAGCGTGTGGGAAACGTGTATTTTGGGCTCAGCCCAGTACGGACGCTGCACTTCCAAATCCTTAATTGTTAAAACTTAAAATACACCAAATAAACACACCTTTCGTTTAATATAGAGGGGGCAAAATCGTCTATAAACCCCAAAATTCTCGCACCAAATTTCTTCTCCCTTGCTCTCTTTATAAATTTGCCACTGCTTGAGATTCTATACACAGCCAAATTAGCCTTCCCTCACAATACACACTTGTACCAACTGCCTCTTCAACCATATTGCAGATGAGGCTTTCCCAATGGAGTTCATCTTCTTTTTTCATGCATGCTTTTATCCTTCTCTGGTGGTGTGGCTTGTTAGTCACCTCTGTTGTTGGCGGGAATAATGAGACCGACCGGTTGGCGTTGCTTGACTTCAAAGCCAAGATCACTGACGATCCTCTCCAGGTTTTGAGCTCTTGGAATGATAGCTTCCACTTTTGTCAATGGCAAGGGGTTACCTGTGGTCGTCGACATCAAAGGGTCATTGTGTTGGGCCTGCCATCTTCGAAACTGGTAGGCTCCATATCACCACACGTTGGTAATTTAAGTTTTTTGAAGAATATAACACTCTCAAACAACAACTTTCATAATGAAATTCCTTCAGAAATTGACCGTTTACGCAGATTGCAGATCCTACGAATGTACAATAACACACTTAGCGGCAAAATTCCAAGTAATTTATCCCATTGCACCAACCTCAAAAAAATTAATTTCGGTCGCAACCTTTTGGATGGGGAACTCCCTACAACTCTTGGCACTTTGCCAAAACTCCAATTCGTTTCTTTTGAAGAAAATAATTTGACAGGAAGTATCCCACCTTCTTTTGGCAACTTATCCTCCCTAGAAACGTTTGGTGCAGCTATTAATAACTTGGGTGGGAGTATCCCCCATTCTTTTGGCCAATTGACGAAACTTAAGTTTTTTAGTGTCGTTGAAAATAGGTTGTCTGGAACAATTCCTCCCTCAGTCTTCAATTTGTCTTCGTTAATTGTGTTTACTGTAGGAAGCAACCAAATCCAAGGGCATCTTCCGTTGGATATAGGTATCACCCTACCTAATATCGAAAGATTTCGCATTTTCTCAAACCAATTTACTGGACCTATCCCTATTTCAATATCTAATGCCTCGAATCTAGAGGGACTTGATCTTAACTACAATAAACTAAGAGGAAGAGTTCCTTCTTTCGAGAAGTTATATAGAGTTTCAGTTTTTTCCATTGCTTATAACGAGCTTGGAAATGGAGGGGCAAATGGCTTGAGTTTTCTTTGTTCTTTGACAAATTCTACAAATCTAACCACTTTACAGATAGACCACAATAACTTTGGGGGAGAGTTGCCCAAGTGCATTGCCAATTTCTCAACTACTCTCAAAGCTCTGAATCTATATGGTACTAACATATCTGGAAACATTCCTACTGGAATAGGAAATTTGACCAATTTGGGGTCACTAGATATGGGGAATAATAAATTATCAGGTCATATTCCTTTTGAAATTGGAAAGCTACAAAAGTTACAATATTTGTATTTATCGGAAAACAATTTCTTTGGGAACATTCCATCTTCTCTTGGAAATTTAACTCTTTTGATAAGGTTGTTTTTAAAGAATAATAATCTTCAAGGAAGTATCCCCTTAAGCCTAGGCAACTTTCAAAAAGTGAATGTATTGGATCTTGCCTATAACAATCTTAGTGGTACCATGTCATCTCTAGTCAATAGTCTCTCATTCTCACCATATGATATAGACTTGTCAGGCAACAAATTTACTGGAGTCCTTCCCATGGAAATAGCAAATTTAAAAAATCTAGAGCACTTTGATATTTCTGAAAACATGTTGTCTGGTGAAATTCCTGCAAGTATTGGTAGTTGTGTAAAACTTGAAATTCTTGCAATGAGAAGCAACTTCTTTCAAGGGGTCATTCCTTCATCTTTGGAATCATTAAGGGGTCTTCAAGTTTTAGATCTTTCTAAAAACAATTTCTCTGGAAATATTCCAAAATTTTTGGACAGCTTTATCTTCTTGCAGTTATTGAATTTTTCTTATAACAATTTTGACGGTGAGGTACCAACAAATGGAGTTTTCAAGAACACAAGTGCAACTGTGATTAAGGGGAACGGTAAGCTTTGTGGAGGCATGCCTAAGTTTCATCTTCCTGTATGTAAATACAATAAATCCAAGAAGAGGAAGTTGACTCCTTCCTTGAAGCTAATAATCTCTATATTATCTGGCCTTCTTGGAGTAACTTTGGTAATGTTATTTTTACTTCTCCGCACTTTAAAAAGAAAAAGAAGAGAAAGTATTCTAAGTAATTCAGGAAATTTACTTTTGAATGTATCTTACCATAGTCTCCTCAAAGCTACAGATGCATTCTCCACCACTAATTTAATTGGTGTGGGTAGCTTTGGATCTGTGTATAGAGGAATTCTTGATCAAGATGGTCGTAAAGTTGCTGTTAAGGTACTCAACCTTTTGCACCATGGAGCTTCCAAAAGTTTTATTGCTGAATGTGAGGCTTTGCGAAATATCAGACATCGGAATCTAGTGAAGGTACTCACAGCATGTTCAGGTGCTGACTATCAAGGTCATGATTTCAAAGCATTAGTATACGAGTTCATGACTAACGGCAACCTAGATGGGTGGTTGCATCCAGTTTCAAAAAGAAATGAGGTTCCTAAGGAAAAAATGAATTTGAATCTTCTTCAACGATTGAATATTGCTATTGATGTTGCACATGCATTGGAATATCTTCATCATCATTGCCATACACCAATTGTTCATTGTGATCTCAAGCCTAGCAATGTTCTTCTCGATGACGAAATGATTGGACATGTTGGTGACTTTGGCTTGGCAAGGTTCCTTCGGGAGGCTACCCAAGAGTGTTTCACTAATCAATCAAGCTCTATCGGATTAAGAGGAACAATTGGTTATGCTCCTCTAGGTGAATATCTTTTCCATTTTTGAACATTAAATTCTTTTCTTTTCATAATATTTCTTAATGTACTTCCAAGCCTTTTAGAAGATGGAGCATGTCCTGAAAGAAATTTCCACTTGTCATTATTTTTTCCTTTTATATGCCACTAAAGAGCTCTTTGAAACTTGTATTACTATATTTTTTTTAATATGAAACTAGATCAATCATATTGTAAATTTATGTGCAATTGCAGAATATGGTATGGGAAACGAGGTGTCAATTTATGGTGATGTCTACAGTTATGGCATACTATTATTGGAGATGTTCACAGGAAAAAGGCCCACTGATAACATTTTCAAAGACAACTTAAACCTTCATGATTTCGTTACAGGAGCTTTGCCTAAACAAGTGAGTAACATTGTGGATCCTATTATTCTTTGGGAAAGTGAAGATATGGAAACAAGGACAAATGATACTCACATTCAAAATCGAATAGGACATCCCAAAATTCTGGAGTGCTTGATTTTGATATTCGAAATAGGAGTTTCTTGTTCTATGGAATCTCCAAGAGAAAGGATGAACATTAGTGATGTTGTAGCTCAATTGCACTTGATTAGAGAAAAGCTCCTCAGAACAAGAATATGCCGAGAAAGACTTCAACTTACAGGTAAATTGTTCATGACACAGTACTTGTTGCTCTAACACCCACTCCAAACCTTTATGGAGGGAGGGGGATCATATATCCTTCACAATGCCATGTGCTTGTCACATACTTTCTTTTATTCTAGCAAAATTGATAATATTGATGCCATGAGAAATTTGATTAGAAGATGGTACTATTCATCCAATTTGTTTTCTATGATTCAGAATAAGCTTGTTTTTTGTCCCCTGCCCCCCTTCAAATGTTTATTGAAAAACACAAAAATCAAAATGAAGTTTAAGCTATTTTTGATTTGGTGATACCTATTGGTGTGGTTGAGATTATTGGCACGTGTTTACATTGTACTTTTTATAGTATGCCTTTGATGACTTTGACATAGACATAGGCTTAATTTAGTATTTGGTAAAACTAAATTACTGGGAACGATTTAGTTGTTTATAATCTTAAATATCTCACAAGTACTTGGATAACCACTTCCATAGAACATTAAATTAGTTTGAGATTCAACAACTTAACCATCTTGCATTATTATGAGTTCTCTTAGTAGCAAGACTAAAACTAAAATAGTTCTTCAATTCCTTACTCTTGAAGGGAAAATTTCATTCACTGCATAGCATCAACTTATTTTGAAAACCAAAGCATGTTCTTCCTATACATAGAAATGATTTCCCTTAATTCAATGTTTTAGAAAGATAATTTTTTTCCTTGAATGCAGGTACAGAGGGCCAATGATCCTTTTGGAAGTTGCCATAATGACTTTATGAGGTTTCATTCACCGCACAGCATCAATTTATTTTGAAAACCAAAGCATGTTCTTCCTATTCTTAGAAATTATTTCCCTTAATTCAATGAATTAGAAAGGTAATTTTTTTTCCTTGAATGCAGGTATGGAGGGCCAATGATCCTATTGGAAGTTGCCATAATAACTTGATGAGGTTTTGATTTTGTATAATGTTGGAGCAAATTAATCAGGCTTGTAGCATATCCTTATGTTTCTTTTAGCAATCGCGTATTAGTTTCTCTTGTATTTGTCATAGTTTTCTTGTTTAACTTTCTCTGTATTTGTAATGTACTATTGATTATCTGGTTATGGCCTAGGTCACATGTAGAAAATGAATTCCAATATGCTTTAACAAAGTTTTGACACGAAGTGATGGAGACACAGATGAAGATGAGGAAAAGAGAAGAAAAAAAAAAAAAAAATTAAAAACCACTAGTTTAGGATATTTCTTTTAAACAGTATTATCTAATATATTTCAATTTTTTTTTTTTTTTAAGATTTGAAAATTGAAGAGACTTTGAACAAGGGCAGACGGAATGATAATATTGAAAATTAAAAACGAATTAAAGTTGAACTTTATTGAAAAATAAATAGAATGAAACTATGGAAAAAAAATAATAATAAAAGCATGCTAAATTTAGAGAGTGAAATTTATAATTTAGTCCGTACTTGAATTTGTTAAAAAAAAAAAAACCCTTTGAACCTTTTTACTGTACTGTTTCTCCTGTTGCACTTACTTTCAAATATATAGTGATGGCCTGAAGGGTATATGGTATAGCTGAAAGTTCTAGACAAGATGGGACTTTCTCTCTCAATCCTCCTTTTTTTGTTGGCATCTTAAATTTTAGTTCTATAAATATCTTAGTTGTTAAGTTCTTTCTAAGCTGAATGTAGGGCTTGATGCCTTGTATCCTTGGTGACATTTGAGAAGAACAGATTGTGATGGATACTTCATTCTTCCTGATTGTGAATCATTTGATGATCCTTTGGGTTGTGGTGCAAACTGCAAAGTTTGTTGAAGATCAAACATTTAAGGAAAGTCCACCAACCCAGTCTATTGAGGAAGACCAAATCGTTAACGGAAATGCACCAACCCAATCAACAAAGTTATATCCTGTGTCATCAGCAAAATCAAATACAAGAGGAAGGTAATGAATGTGATCTTGAATATAGATTGTATAAGTGTTGGGATTCTGTTTCCCAAAGTTGTATATATAAATTAATTAACAAAGCTCTATACTAGATTTTTGCACTGCAAAAAAGAAAATAATAGAGAGACTGTGGATGTAGGCTTTCATGGCCGAACCACGTTAAAATTGTTGTCTTCTTTCTTTTGTTTGCTTTCATTTTCACAAAGCAATGTTACATCTTGGAGGCCTAAATAGCACCAGCAGCTAGCCAACAAGGCTTCTAGTTTGATAATGGTTAGTTCCTTTGTCATTACAAATTATTAGCACTAAATCATATGTTTGTCACCCACAATTTGATGATTACATACAAGAAAAAGCAATACATTCTTCAAGATCATACCATTAAGGTTATTAAGAATTACCCAATAGTTGCTTACAGATCTTGGAATGAGAGCCTTTTTATGCTTAGCGAGATTTTTTTTTTGGCTTTCCAGATATTATCTTTTGAAGTTATACTTGAAATAAATAGAGAGAGTCCATCTCGTAATTAATTAAATTTTATTTTATGAATTTAACAGTATACACATTATAAAGTTATTTTAAAATTTGAATAATGCAACACTAGATGTATATTTACATTTCTAATATTTAATCTTAACGGAGAAATTGATCAATTTCCAATTCAAGAAAAAAGAAAAAAGAAAAACCAGTGAATGGTTAGCAGTGAAAAGAATGTCCCCTAGCCACGATTTTTAAAGAAAACTGAAATACCATTACTACTAAATTATCGCTTGAAACCAAGCTTGACCCACCAATTCCATTCATTTTAAATTATGGAATTTCAGACCCAAACAACACTTGGGTATAATTTTGAGCGCCCCACCCCCCCAAAAACAAACAAACAAACAAAAAAAAAAAAATTGGGGTATGGTTGGACCTACCAGTATCCTTGGACCCATTTATGACATTTTGGATTTTGGATTCGGGAAACATTGGGTTCTTATGGTATAAAGCCATGGGAATATTTATATTTTATTTGGCCTATTTCAACACTTGGGTCTAGAGAGGCTTTATTTCAGAATTAATTTATATTTTATTTTATGAATTTAACAGTATACAAAATATAACGTTATTTTAAATTTGAAATAGTGCATCACTGTATAGATATTTAAATTAATAATATTTATTAGTTAATCTTCATGAAGAAATCGATTAATTTGCAATTCAAGAAAAACCAAAGGGATGATCAGAAGTGAGAAGATTGTATATTAGTAAAGCATCTTTTCATGTCTTGAATCTCTTGATGTAAAAACCATCAATGTCTCCTTACTTGATTGGCCTCTTTTCATACAAATTGGAAACCCCAACTTATCACATACATCCCCTCTTTGGGCCTTGGTTGAGGATGATGATAGTTCGGTTCCCCTTTATTTTTCCTAATAAATTATTATCCTTATTTACAATATATATATATATATATAAATTATTATCTTTGGAGTTCTTAAAAGAGACATTATAATACCTTTATCTTTGCTTTTTATGTTAAAAGTTAAAACCAGATCCTATGTCTAGCACAGTGGCGGAGCCACTTAAGGACCGAGGGAGGCCTTGGCCACCCCAAAATTTTTGAAAAAATTGATTTTTTTTTTTTGGAAATACCCAAAATAATTTGAAAATTTTTAAATAACTTTATAATTTTGGCCCCATATCTGATAATATACATATTTAAGAAAGTCCAAAAAGACCAACACTAGTAAAGAGGTTGTTGTATGAACTCAACCGACTGCACTAACTTGTCACTTGACTATCCTCTCCAGTCTTCACAGTTTCATAATTTTACCATTTAACAGTGCCTCCAAAAATCAATGACTTCAATCGGGTCAACAAAATTAACATTTCTATGAATCTTGTCGAAATGTTGGAGACTCCACTGTGCCTACCTGATGAGAGAAATTTCATATCTTCTCAGATTTCCGTACTAAGTAGTGTGTTGTGGGCTTTTCAGTGTGTCATTTTTATACTTAATATTTGTTAAGCATATCACCAAGTTTACGGGTGATTTTGACTAGGCCTTTTGAAAAAGTTGTGATTTCAATAATTGCTTAATGAAAATATACAGGATGTTTGGTACTGTATTTTAAATAACATATTTCAATGTTTAAATAACATTACATATATTTTTAAACATTAATATATTTTCACCTACATGTATTTAAAAAAAATATAAACAATATTACTAAAACAACATTACCAAACGGGCCATACTTTTTGAAAAAGTTTTGTTTCAATAATCAAATTGTTTGGCTAGCAACTATTAAAATTGTTGTTTGAGATATAAATTACCAAAAATGAGAAAATTTATATAAGTAAGGATAAATTTGTAATTTGACATAATGCAACTTACATATATTTAACAATTAAGTTTAATTACAATTATATTATTATTTATTTTAATTTCATATTTATCTTATATAATATTTTATCATTTGGGTATTGTATTATTATTTGGATATTTATAAGGGTAAAATGCCAAAAAAAAACCCCTAAACTTTGAGGCAATGACCAAAACACCCTATAAACTTTTATTTTGGCCAATTTGCTCTTTGAACTATTCAAGCCTGCCAAATAAAGCCATTTGTTAATCTATCTGTCAAGTGACTAACGGAACTCACGTGCACTTCATTTATATATATGAAAAAAAAAAAAAAAAAAAAACCTATCCAAATTCCAAACCGATTGAGAGATCCTAACAATGGCGACACGTTTGAAGAGGAATAGGAAGAAGCATGGACACGCCACATCATCTTCAACGCTGAGTTAACCTACCTTGGCAAAATAACCATCGTCTTAACAACTAGCTTCATTTAAGTCAAAAGATAAAGCACATTTGTGAAGACACTATATAGATGTGTTTTCAACATGTTCATCACTTTTGTCACTTTTTTCTTCATCATAAGCTTCTAATCCTTCTATCACGGCTACTTTAAAATTCTTTATATCACTTCCCTGGATTGAGTTTCTTTTTCAATTGTTCTATTTTTGAAATAAAAGAGAGTTTCAAAAACTTGTTTGAGGCCATAAATAGTGAGCACCAGACATGGCTTTATCGGCAAGCACAGGAAGCATCCAGGAGGTTGTGGAATCGTCGGAGGTATGCACCACCATCGGATCATGTTCGACAAGTACCATCCTGGGTTTTCAGCATAGTCTCAAAGCCCAAACCAAAGCTTCATTATGCAACTTCTCTCTCTAAACCCACAGATCAGCCTCTCTCTCTCAAACTCACAGGTCAGTCACCATGGCTGACTCAAGACCGCTACCACCACTGCCGGCTGTGGCTCCTAAGACCAAGCCATCTCTCTTCTCTAGCTTCTCTATAGCAATTTCTTTCTATTGCAATTTTCTCTCTCTAGCCAATCTGTAGCCTCCATAGCCAAAAACTCTCAAGCTCTAGCCTCTCAGATGTCAGAACTAATCACAAATCTAATCTCCACATCTCAAACTCTATCTCCCTCTCTTAAAATTAATCCATAGATTTCTCCAATCTGGGTTTCTCTCTCAGGCTCACATACTCTCTTTCCTCTTACCCATAGGTAGCAATAACGGCTACAGATTTACAGACGATGATAGGTGGCAGATAATATAAACGGCGGCAGAACCATAAACTCAGGCGATGCACTCTCTATTAGAATGTGATGGATTTTTTTTTTTTTTTTTTATTTAAATGAAACGCACGTGTGTGTTGTGTTCCGTTAGTCACTTAACACAGAGATTAACGGATGGCTTTATTTGGCAGGCTTGTATAGCTCAAGGTGCAAATTGGCCAAAACAAAAGTTTAGGAAGTGTTTTGGTCACTGCCTCAAAGTTTAGGAGGTCTCTTGGCATTTTTTCCAAGTTTATTTTATCGTTAAAATTTTATTTTGTTAAGAATTTTGTAGTTCAACTAGTTGACACATTCTAATGTGTTCATGACATCTAAGATTCAAATCTCCAATACTTCAAAGTAACTATCAAATTCAAAAAGTAAATAAATAATGTGGAACTGAATACAATTTTACATTTGTAATATTGAATTTGAATCATGAGATTTATAACATCCCATAAATTGGTATAGAGTTTTCTCTACCACTTTTTTCCCCTAATTAAATTTCCCGCGGAAACAATGGAACTAGGCTTCAACAAAACAACTATATTCAGTGACATTTCAGAAGAATACTATAAGAGTGTGTGGATTTACTTAATTTCGTTAGCTTTTTTTTTACTTCTTTTTTAATTTAACTTATTAAAACTTAAAATTATTTAGGTACAGAGGTACATTTTTCAACTTTGTAGGGAAAAAAAAAAAAGTTAATCCAAAACCACAACTAATTCTATTCATGTATCTTATGATATTTTGGGTCCAAATCATTCTGCGGTCTAGTTTTATTGGGCCTTGTACAATGTGGGCTTTTCATATATGTAAGGTATCTTTGCATGTCTTGAATACTCACGCACGCATTCAGCAAAAAAAAAAAAAAAAAAAGAAAAAAAGAAAAAAGAAGAAGAATACTCACGCACGCAACTGTGTATGGTCTCAACTCTCACGCCTTCATTTAACATAAGTGAAAAATACTTTGGAGCCAACTTGTTGAAACTAGACACCTTATGCATATCTTCTAAGCAGAGACAATTTACATTAGCCTCTCCTTAAACTAACTTATGAAATCTGATATGAAATCTCAGATTTCCATATTAAGAGCCCATTTGAATTGAATAGAATTCGCTGAGAATAAGTTAATTTTGATTTAAATTTACTGTACTTTACTCTACTCTTTCTCATTCTCTTTTAATCCAAACGAACCATGAGTAGTGTAGTGAGTTGTGGCCTTGTGGGTGTCATTTTTTATATTTAATAATTGTTAAGTATATAACCAAGTTTAAGGGTGATTTTGGCTGGGATTTATTTTTTAAATGGTGATATTGATAATTGCTTGATGAAAATGGACTTTTTTTTTTTGACAGAATGGACTTTTTGAAAAAGCTAGAACCTTTAATTAAGGTTGTTAAAAATTTTTGTTTCAATAATCAGATTGTTTGGCTAGTACCTATTAAAATTATAGTTTGAGGTGTAAATTACCGAAAATGAGAAAATTAGTATAAATAAGGTTGTTAAATTTAACATAATGCAACTTACATATATTTAACAATTAGGTTCATTTAGAGTTATATTATAATTTATTTATTTTTATATTTATCTTATATAATATTTTATAATTTTAGGTATTATATGATTATGTAGATATTTATAATTGGGAAAAAAGTGCTTTCCTCCTTTATGTTTAGAATAGTTCATAATTTCCACATTTATCTTCTTACCAATTTCTCTCTTTATGTTTGGAAAATGAGTAAATATGTACAATCCGATACTTTTTCTGTTGAATCTAATGAAATGAGAACGATGACAAATATAATCCAAAAAAACAACAATGCAATTTTCAAATTTTTTCTCTTCTTTGTATTCTTTGTTTTTGAAGCCTGTGAAGAGGTACTTGGTTGACCGCCATTCTTTGGTATAATAACCTTAACTGGCTTTTTAAGGTATGTAGTAAATAATAGCCAGACACCTTTCTATGCGAGCATTTGTTGTGCTTCCATGGCTTCTCAATAGTAACTTTAAAAGCACATTCACCTGGCAGCTCAACTAATAAGGAATCAGGAATATCATCATCAAACCCCCAAATCCTGAAAATTCTAGTCAAAACCAAGCCTAACTGACTTTAAACAAAACGACTACACAGTAAATCCCCCCACCCCCAACATCTATGTATCCCAAAACTATATTTTATTTTAATGGCATAACGGCCCAAAACTATGTAACGTTCTCACTAAAGTCGGTTTCATTATTTTATTAATCAATTTGTATGGAAAGTTGGTTTCATGATTAGTATCATGTTGTCTTCATTATTTTCTTATTTCGTGACCATCATGTAATTTTGGGTCACTATGCTATGAAAATAAAATTAACTGTTTATTGAGATTTTTTGTTGTATACTTGTATTCAATGAACATAGTTAGAGTTTAAATCTCTCATCTGTATAAGAATCTAAAAAAATCATACTGTGCAAGTGATTAAGCAAAGTCAAATTTATATCCGAAGCATGCTTAAAGTCGTATGCCATTACTAGGGTTTTGTTTTGGAAGAATTAATGGGGTTTGTAAATTAAAAAGAAAAAAAGGGGGGGGGGGGTTGAAGATGACTCAATATTTGGGGGGCCAACTTCAATTTTTACAAGCTACGTTTTTTAAAATGTAAATAATATACATACTATAAAATGATTTTTTAAAATTTTGGGGGGCCTTGGCCCCCACCTTTGTGTGTGGCTCCGCCATTGCATAAAAGCCAAATAAATATATATGTCCCATAACTATTTTTATAAATCTAAGACACGTCAATTTCATACACAATTTCATAATATAGGAAAGTCATACACTATGAGTGATGGATACTTTCTATCCACTTTTTACATAAAATCACAACTTTTTTTACTACTTACAATCAACCACTTTAACAAGTTTTAAAAATTGGTGTTAACCTCACATTTGGTATATTTGACTTTTAAAATTGAGCGGGGTTACAAGCTTTAGAAAATATTGAACGAGGTAGATAGGAAGGCTCATCCACTTTGATTTATTATCAAATGTCCTTGTCAAGAGAAGAAAAAAAAAAATGAAAAGAAAGAAATCACTATAATCCTTCTAGTCCTCCTAATCCAAAAGATTAGGTATGATGTGTACCACATCGCTCAAGTTCGCAAGTGGTTTGTTCTTCGCTACCTTCTTAATTATACATGTGCTTGATTTGAGGACCTTTGTTTTTTTAGAAGGTTAATTTGAGCACTTAAGCAGTGAAATCAAACCCTCTATTTTGACAGAATAGCACCCAATATATTAGGGATGAAATTAGGTCTAAAATACTACGATTAGTATCATGTAGTCTATATTATTTTCTTATTTTTTGAACATCACACAGTTTTGAGTCACTATGTTATGAAAATAAAATTCACCTCTTGTTAGAATCTTTTGTTATCTTCAATAAAAATATCTAGAATTCAAATCTCTTATTTTTCATTTTAACTATAACAAAAAAAAAAATCTCACTTCAACAATTTATAAAACTAGTTTTTTTTTTTTTTTTTTTTTTTTGAGTAAAAAAAAATGATGCGCAAAAGTAGTCAGTTTAATCATATCAGTGCCAGAATATAAGGGTAAGTTTTGTAACTGTTTTTACCCTTTATTTTCTATTTTCAAAACCAATTTCTATTTCTGAGATGAAAAAACTTGTTTGGCAACTTAAAATGAATAGAAAGTAGAAATTATTCTCAAAACTCAATTTGTGAAGAAAATTGAAAACAGGCAAAAGACTTTTTTCAATTTTTAATTTTCAAAAGACAATTAAAAAACACACTTGATTTAATGAATCCGTCCCATATAATGAGTTAGCATCAGATTTTGAGTCCTAGAAACAACATATTTTAGTATTTTTCTTTTTCAAAAAACTATTTTTTTATATATAATTTCAACCAACCAAACATGTTTTTTTTATTTCAAAAATACAAGAATATTTTTTTCTTTCTATTTCTAAAAATAAGTTTTTGAAAATAGAAAATCAAAAGGGTTACCAAACATAACCTAATAATAGAAAACCAACGTGGATTACACTGCCTAATTGAGCACAACTTAGCTACGCATTTTTCTTCTATTTTCTATCTACAAGTTTCAATACATTCATTGTGGCAGACAATGGAATGAACACTACTGAAAACCATTTATTTTATTTGAAATTACACGTCCATAGCTAGTGGTCAAAAACACATCACCTCATCTTCTATCTCTTTTGCATGAGGAAGAGTATCATAATAATACTCTTTCAATCCCATAACTAAAGTTGTAAGTTGTAATAATATAAAAGTAGTTCTAGTATCACATAAATTACCATAATTTTTGCCACATTTTACATGTTAGACCAAGGACAAAACCCATAATCGAATCTTGGGGGGCGAGTTTAATGTAAGCTCATCCACTTTCATTATATTCATTACACAACAATAAAGTAATACCAATTTCACTGAAGTAAAACCATTATTTATTTAAGATGCTTCGTTATTTTCATATCTTACAAATATACTTTACTAGAAATTAATCCCTAACCAAAAAAACCAAATAAATATGCCCCATGAACCAAAACAAAAAATGTAAATAAAGTTTAAAGTAAACAAGTATTTCTTAAAATAAAATTAAAAAAAAAGGTTAACAAACAAAAAATAGTGTCAAGTAAAAAAGCATGTTATTTACTGTTAGTGGGTTATAGCCATTACCCTTTTTATTTTTTTAATTTTTTATAAATCAAATCACAATTAATAAATTTTCTTCTTTCTTATTTGAACCTACTTGAAGTCTAGAAATCAAATCAAATCACAATTAAACCATCTGTTGTTGGGTCCCTTGCTCCCTTAACTGTTGGATCTAAGAAGTTCACTGTTGTTGCATCCATACACTGCTTGATCTCAGAAGCCCAACAAGTTCAACACTCATTGTCAAGAGCTCAAGTCTTAACACTCAAGCTCACAACTGCTGCATCTTTCACTCTCTTTGTCTCTCACGTTTAGTTTAGTTTAGGTTTTTTTGTTTTTTTTTTTTTTTGTTTTGGAATTTGATGGAATGATTTGGTATGTAAGATTCACATTGAGTTTGTTTCAAATATTTTTAAGGGCTGGGCTAATTTTTGGTAAAATTTGTTGATTGGGCTAAGTTTTCTTTAACTTTTTAGGGAGGTCATTGCCCCCAAGCTAATGAATGGCTCTGTTCCCATGTTAGACTGTGATTAGTTGTTTATCACTTTTACATTGACACACAATTTTTTTCCACTATTCATAGTTTGCCGCTTGATCAATTGTAACACAAGTTATCCAATTTTATGTGGTCTTAGAAATTTTCAAAAATGTAAACCCACTTTTCTTTGATAAATTCTCCTAAATATCAATCCCGTATAGATAAGGCAAATACGTAATTCAATCACCATCGTAACTCACCCAAAAACAAGATAATGAAAACAATAGAAGACAAAAATTTGGTGATGAAGTTGAAAATCAACGAAGAACCTTTTCAAATGGAAAAAAAAACCGTTGGAGTGTGAAGCAAAAGCAATGGAAGGAGTAACTTTTACTTGGGATATGGGCTTTTATGACGTCGTGTTTGAGTGTGACTTGAAGTCTCAGGCACAAGCTCAAGGATTTTCGACAAGTCTTGGTATCTCATGTGAGAAGATAGGACAATCGCCTCACGTACACTTCTTAGCTTCGCATACTAGGAGTGTTGTTAGTTTTGAAACTTGGATAAAGGAAAATCCTATTTTCATTGAGTCAGCTTTGATTCAAGATGTAATGTTTTTATTTTCTTCTTAACAAAAGTTACGCATTTCTTAGAAAAAAAAAAAAAAAGACCCACACAAAGATACAAGTTATGTATGGACCAAACCATAAAGCATTTGCAATGTTTATATGCATTACTATAAACATTGTCATCTCATTAGTCATTAGATAAGATTAGAGACTCTGTAAGTTTAAGTTAGCTCAATAGTAAAGACTCATTTTAAGGACTTTGACTCTTGAAGAAGAAAACCATGGACAATATGTGCAGGTAAAAGAAGGAAGAGGCTTGAGTCCAATGCGTCTTGTGCATTGACCCAATAAGATGCTAACATGAGGTAATTCTTGGACATATGGCAGCATCCTATCAAGTCTAGTGCAAAGAACATTGAATTCAAGCCGAACCCATTAAAAAAAAAAAGTATATAGTTATTTGTTAGATTGAAACGATCATAATTGGTCACTATGCAACTACAATCATTATAATCGCAAAAAAATTGATAATTCCCTCAAATAATCTACTTCAATTCATCTAAACATCTTCATAAAAAAGAAAAAATAAAAAAATCTAAAACTGTGCAAACTCAACACAAAAGTTCTCACAAAAATAAGAATCTAGCCTTCTGGAAACATATATTTGTTATTATGAGAATATAACAAAGTGCAGAAATATAACAAGACTACCAAAGAGTTATTTTATTACATTCAGCCAAGATCTTTCTTTTTTGGGGGGGGGGGGGGGGGGGGGGGGGGGGGTCGGGGTNAAGGGGGGGGGGGGTGTGTGGGGTTATGTTTTCAAGAAATTGGGCCTCACTTAGAAAAGTTAATGGGTTTCTTTTCGGAAACCTAACCTAAATCCTAATGGGCCTCCACTTTTGCTTAATAGTTAAATGGCCATCTAGCCCACGTTTAGTCATCTCTGGTATCAAAGTCTACTTTCTTTTTCCTTTCACCATTATCCATCCAATAATAAACATCCTGCTGGTAGATACAATCTATCACGTTTTGACTACATGTAATACCAACTCGGTTGGATGTAATAGATGAGACCTATGACTTTGTTATTCTTGAAATAAATTTTTGTCCCAGCTAATAGGGGCAGAATTACAGCCAAGACTGTGAGTGCTCCATTTTTTTTTTTTTTAAATCCTTTATAATATTATAACTATTAAACATTTTTAAGATATGGCTTTTAAAATTAAGAGTTGTCCCAAAAGCTAAAATTCTTGATTTCACGCCTGTTAGAAATTTCTTCCTAGGAATATGATGGACTGGAATATTGTAGGCAATGAAAATGTAGAATAATCAATGTGGGACTTGAGAGACCTGTCAATCCACCATGCACGTCTTGTAGAATTAGAAGTTTAGAATATGACCCCTTGTACGTGGGACCTTTTAATATCCACCATGCCTCATTCATTCTCATAGTTAGTAAGGTGACCTTAAGTAATCTGACAATGGCGGATCTGATTACTCTTACACATAAAAGCAGAGGTGGAGCCAGAAATTTTAGTTTAGGGGCCAAGTTGTGATACTAATATATTAGTTAAGACAAATCTCAACACACGCACACACACACACACGCACACATATATACACAAATTAATTTACTGAGAGAATTTATCATCTTCTAAATTTTAATGAGCATATAAAAGTTTGTGTATTTCTTATGTTAGACATGTACAAATATTTATCATTTTCTAAATTGTTTAATTTGTTAAACCTCTTAAATTATATAATTTTAAATATAATTTCTCTTTCTTTTAAGAGTACCATTGAAATGACTCAATATTTGGGGGGCCAACTTCAATTTTTACAAGCTACGTTTTTTAAAATGTAAATAATATACATACTATAAAATGATTTTTTAAAATTTTGGGGGGCCTTGGCCCCCACCTTTGTGTGTGGCTCCGCCATTGCATAAAAGCCAAATAAATATATATGTCCTATATTTTTATAAATCTAAGACACGTCAATTTCATACACAATTTCATAATATAGGAAAGTCATACACTATGAGTGATGGATACTTTCTATCCACTTTTTACATAAAATCACAACTTTTTTACTACTTACAATCAACCACTTTAACAAGTTTTAAAAATTGGTGTTAACCTCACATTTGGTATATTTGACTTTTAAAATTGAGCGGGGTTACAAGCTTTAGAAAATATTGAACGAGGTAGATAGGAAGGCTCATCCACTTTGATTTATTATCAAATGTCCTTGTCAAGAGAAGAAAAAAAAAAATGAAAAGAAAGAAATCACTATAATCCTTCTAGTCCTCCTAATCCAAAAGATTAGGTATGATGTGTACCACATCGCTCAAGTTCGCAAGTGGTTTGTTCTTCGCTACCTTCTTAATATATCATGTGCTTGATTTGAGGACCTTTGTTTTTTTAGAAGGTTAATTTGAGCACTTAAGCAGTGAAATCAAACCCTCTATTTTGACAGAATAGCACCCAATATATTAGGGATGAAATTAGGTCTAAAATACTACGATTAGTATCATGTAGTCTATATTATTTTCTTATTTTTTGAACATCACACAGTTTTGAGTCACTATGTTATGAAAATAAAATTCACCTCTTGTTAGAATCTTTTGTTATCTTCAATAAAAATATCTAGAATTCAAATCTCTTATTTTTCATTTTAACTATAACAAAAAAAAAATCTCACTTCAACAATTTATAAAACTAGTTTTTTTTTTTTTTTTTTTTTTTTGAGTAAAAAAAAATGATGCGCAAAAGTAGTCAGTTTAATCATATCAGTGCCAGAATATAAGGGTAAGTTTTGTAACTGTTTTTACCCTTTATTTTCTATTTTCAAAACCAATTTCTATTTCTGAGATGAAAAAACTTGTTTGGCAACTTAAAATGAATAGAAAGTAGAAATTATTCTCAAAACTCAATTTGTGAAGAAAATTGAAAACAGGCAAAAGACTTTTTTCAATTTTTAATTTTCAAAAGACAATTAAAAAACACACTTGATTTAATGAATCCGTCCCATATAATGAGTTAGCATCAGATTTTGAGTCCTAGAAACAACATATTTTAGTATTTTTCTTTTTCAAAAAACTATTTTTTTATATATAATTTCAACCAACCAAACATGTTTTTTTTATTTCAAAAATACAAGAATATTTTTTTCTTTCTATTTCTAAAAATAAGTTTTTGAAAATAGAAAATCAAAAGGGTTACCAAACATAACCTAATAATAGAAAAACCAACGTGGATTACACTGCCTAATTGAGCACAACTTAGCTACGCATTTTTCTTCTATTTTCTATCTACAAGTTTCAATACATTCATTGTGGCAGACAATGGAATGAACACTACTGAAAACCATTTATTTTATTTGAAATTACACGTCCATAGCTAGTGGTCAAAAACACATCACCTCATCTTCTATCTCTTTTGCATGAGGAAGAGTATCATAATAATACTCTTTCAATCCCATAACTAAAGTTGTAAGTTGTAATAATATAAAAGTAGTTCTAGTATCACATAAATTACCATAATTTTTGCCACATTTTACATGTTAGACCAAGGACAAAACCCATAATCGAATCTTGGGGGGCGAGTTTAATGTAAGCTCATCCACTTTCATTATATTCATTACACAACAATAAAGTAATACCAATTTCACTGAAGTAAAACCATTATTTATTTAAGATGCTTCGTTATTTTCATATCTTACAAATATACTTTACTAGAAATTAATCCCTAACCAAAAAAACCAAATAAATATGCCCCATGAACCAAAACAAAAAATGTAAATAAAGTTTAAAGTAAACAAGTATTTCTTAAAATAAAATTAAAAAAAAAGGTTAACAAACAAAAAATAGTGTCAAGTAAAAAAGCATGTTATTTACTGTTAGTGGGTTATAGCCATTACCCTTTTTATTTTTTTAATTTTTTATAAATCAAATCACATTAATAAATTTGTGGGGGGGAGGGGAGGAGGAGAATAAAGCTTATCTTATTGCAGAAATACAGCTAATACAGAACATAAATCCACATTAAGTGCCTCTAGACCCTCTACGAGTCTACTCAAATTATCTTTGCCTCCGCAGGTTCACTCTAAAAGTTCTCACAAACCAATTTGGCCTCTTCGATGTGATGACATGCCCAGTAACCAGTCCAATTACAAACCCACAAGCATATCCTATCACTACCTATTTCCAATTGAACCACTCTCCAGAAGATGACTCCTTGCTTGGTTCAAAAGTTGGAGTTTCACTATGTCCACATTTCTTGACAATGGAGGGCCACACAATCCCAAGTTCCCCTCAAAAGAGGAATTATCAAATGTCCAAAATTGTCCACCTTGGGGAATCAGACCCATAAGTTGGTTATTAGAGAGGTTCAAATATGCAAGAAATGTGAGACTTAAAAGTTGATGAGGGATTTCCCCTAAGAGCTTGTTTTGAGAGAGATCTAATGACTCAAGCTCAGTTAGATTTCCCAAGGATGATGGGATATGACCAGTGAAACTGTTGTTCGATAAGTTGAGTACAATTAAATTCTTGAGCTTTCCCATTGTATCCGGAATTTCTCCATGAAATCTATTATTGGAAAGATCAATAGATGTGAAGATGATCAAGATCTTTACCAATACCATTTCTTCTCCCTTATTCATCACCGTAATTGAGTCTTTGTAATAAGGGGCTTGATCTTCCATGTATTCTGGTTGTGAATTACCTCTTCCGTGGACCATTTGCATTGCATCCCATGTTTCGAAGTATTCCAATGGTAACATACCAAAGAAATTGTTGTAAGAGATGTCAAAGACACGCAACTTTGAAAACCCAAGCATGGTGTGAGGACCCCATATAGGACCATGGAATCCATTTGCTCGTAAGATGAGAATTTGCAACTCTGGCAAAGACTCCAACCAAAAGGGGAATGTGCCAATCATCATGTTATTTCCAAGATTTAAAACCTCTAGCATTCGACACTTCACTAATGATCGTGGAATCTTCCCTTGTATTTGGTTGTAACTGAAGTCCAATGATGTCAAATTGCTCCCTTCCAAGAATGTTTCAGGTAAGTTTCCTTTAAAGAGGTTCCTTTTAAGATTCAATATTGAGAGAGAGCTGCTAAAGGTACCTAAACATTGTGGAATCTCACCAATCAACTGGTTATCAGAGATATCAAGGATTTTTAGAGAATTCACCTTACAAATCATTGAAGGGATTCTTCCAGTCAAGTTATTTTTTGATGCAAAAAAATAATTTGTAGACAATGGAGGAATCGGAAGAGATTCTTGCAACATGTTGGAACTCAAGTCTAAGAGAGACAAAGTTTGCCAAGGAAGAACGGTTAATGGTTGTTCAAAACCACTTAAATGATTATAAGAAAGATTGAGGAATTGCAGTGCCACCTTTCCAACATTCCAGAACCATTTAGGTATTTTACCTTCAATTTTATTGTTGGAAAGGTCTAAGTCTAATAAAGAAGTTTGGGTTCTTAGGAAATCTGGAAATTCAATTAAATTGCAAGAAGACAACCACAATCGTAAAAATTTGGGAATGGTGGAGTTGATATTTCGTTTTGAAATCAATAAGTTGGTACCTGAAAGATCCAAATATGTAAGATTTTTAATCTCAAAGAAAATTTTTAGCTCCATTTTACCCAGTACATTTCCACCCAAACTCAATACCCACAACGACGATGAAGAGATATTTTTGAATTTGAGAGGGGCAGTGAGATGATTTTGGTTTAGACTTAGCTTATTCAGTGAAGGTATTGTAAACAAAAGAGATGGAATGGCTCCTGAGAGTGAGTTATATGACAAGTCAAAGGTATACAATTGAGGAAGTCTACTTATTTCTGATGGGATTGACCCTTTCAGCTGACATCTTGAGATATATATCTCTCTGAGTTTAGTAAGATTTGTCAGTGAGGTTGGAAATCCACCATCAAAATTGTTGTACGAAAGATATAAATATTCTAGTTGTGTTAGATTATTTAAGAAAGATGGTATTTTCCCATGGAGATTAATACTTTCAAGAGAAATAAAATTGAGCTTTGCAAGGTTTCCCAGTGTAGATGGAGCCTGACCATTAAAATTGTTGAATGAGAGGGAAAGTGAAGTGAGTTGAGATAGGTTCCCAATAGAAGAAGGGATTGCCCCGAAGAATTGATTATAATCGAGGTTTAAAAAGCTCAATGACTCAATGTTGCCAATTGAATTGGGCAACTCCCCAAAAAAATTTGCTTTGTGAAGATCCAAAAGGTTCAAGGACTCAAGGTTGCCAAATGAATTGGGTAATTTCCCAGAAAAATTTGTAGAGTAAAGATCCAATACCCTTAGAGAGCTTCTAGAAAGAAATTCTGGAAGAAAACCTATGAGCAAGTCATTACGTGACAATACAATGACTTGTAACTTGGGCAACAAGAAAACATTTTTGGGAAATTCACCAAACAAACTGCAATCAGAGAGAGAAAGAGATGCCAAGGAAGATAAATTTACCAGGGATTGAGGCACCGATGATGAAATGTTCACATGGTCTAGATGAAGTTCTCTCATATTTGTCATATTCTTGGAAATTGCTTCCAGGTCTTTCCCTCTAAGATGCAGATTAAAGTTGGAGAGATCAAGTGAAATCAAGTTGGTCAACCATGAAAGCTTTGATGGTATGTTGCCATCAAAGTTGGAATAAGAAAGGTCAAGATGAGTTAACCTTAAAAGCTGGCTGAAACTAGATGGGATTGAGGAGAAACTGAAGTCATTCATGGAAAGATTGAGCTTTTGAAGATGATGCAACATGAAAAGGCTGCTATTTGGATTGAGAATTCCAGACATCCAACTGTTGCCCAGGTTTAGGCCAACCACTTGACCTGTCTTGTTATTGCATGTGACCCCATCCCAAGAACAACAATCAACTTTTGCTTTCCAAGACTTCATCTTTGGGTAATTACCAGGATAGTAAACGGGCTCAGATGACATTCCCTCTTCAAATTCTTGCTTTAGTTGTAGCAAAGCAGAGCTCTGGTCAGGGAGG
This sequence comes from Quercus suber, assembly GCF_002906115.3. Classification (NCBI taxonomy): domain Eukaryota; kingdom Viridiplantae; phylum Streptophyta; class Magnoliopsida; order Fagales; family Fagaceae; genus Quercus; species Quercus suber. The sequence goes on from NW_027069661.1 coordinate 108,555, forward strand.
CAATGATGTTTAGAAGTACTTTGACAATGTGAAATAAAGAATAAACAAGAGGCCAAGTATAAAGTCAGATATTGATTTCTTTTCCCCATGCTGAACATCTTATCAGCTAAGGTATTTGATGGAGAATTGGGTACCAAAAGGTATGAGTAGGTTAAAGAACTAATGATGTCTGTGGATATTTATGCCAAGCAAGAGTACGTATATGAGGGGGGTCTAAGTTGAAAGGACTAACATAATTGGATTATTTTTTTCAGGTGTGTACCCAATGAATTTCAAGGACTATCACAAATAATCAATATATTGATTTGAAAGGAGTCATATAATTGAATTTTAAGAGCCACCTGTATAGACTTGATGTTCATCTGGGTGTGCAGAATAATTTCTCTGTTTGTCTTATTCCTACTATTCTATAACCCACTGAATGGGTTGAGACTTTTATAGTTCAATACGGTCAAGTTGATTGTTCCTAACCATAGTCCGTATAGTACTATGCTGTCAATGAGTTGAATTGAAAGGACAGGGTTAACTGGATTTCCATAGTTGATCACACACAATTCCTTTCACAAACAGGTGAAGGTGTTTTTCTATGTACCCATTATTTCCATATAGGTTTGCTTTGAAAGTCCATTTGGAACTTGATTAAATTAAAGGTCTCACAAACCATTGTATTAAGCTAGTAAAGTGCAGAACTTTGTCAGCTATTAGATGGAACTATCAAATTTAGAAGCTAGGCTTGAAAAGTTCATGTGATCTCAATGTTCATTTGAATGTTTTGTAGTTTATTATTGGTGTTCTACTTCACAGAAACACACATTATTCGTGACCATAGAAGTATAAATAAGTATAAAGAGTATAGTGCTTAATTTTGAAGGATTAAGAACTGAACACAATTACATATTTAATTCTTGTCCATAATCGTGTCGTTTGAAAAGTATCATATGTTGACCGGACCTTAGTATATTGATGGAAAATGAGTGTGAACTAAAAACACAACCACTTGGTCAAGAAAACGTCAAGCACGGACTCACCTAATAAACCAATCAGTGAGTTTGTGAAGTGTGAACTGTGGAGTGCAATTGTAAAAGCCACGAGGATTTTAGTTTGATATTTATTTGGACTATTTTTGATGGAAAGCCACGCAAGAGTCCTAGAAAGCCTCAACCTAATCCTAAATACCTGGCTATTCTTGGAGATAAGAATAACAAGAGTCCTGCTGCTGTGCAAGAGGAGCTGATGCAGAAATCTTAGGAGTTTGAATTCAACTTGCTTCTTATCTTTATCTTTAATTTATCTTATCCTTAGTTTGAATGTTGAAGTAATTGATTATTTAATAAACGATGTAGGCAGAAGGCTGGGCATTGATGAATTTAGAATTGTCTTGTGGTTTGTCTTCCACCCAAAGGAAGTCATTTATCAATTCCATCTTTGTTTCCATCAACTTGGTATCAGAGCATGGCCACCAACAAGGACCGAATTGAGAAACTGGAGTCAGACATGCAAGAGCTGAAGGAAAGTGTGCAGAAGATGACTACTGAGTCTCAAGATCTAGGCTCATCTGTACGTGAACTCAAGGAGTTGTTGTCTCAATTTCGGGACAAATCAGCTTCTCATTCATCTTCCAAGCCAGAGGAACCAGAGTCGTCAACACACAACAGGGAAAGACTTTCCCAAACATCTGGGGTTAGAAGTGCAGTGAATGACCAACCTTGGCCTACCAAGCTGGATTTTCCACGGTACTCAGGGGATGATCCAACAGTATGGCTCGATCGCGTGATGCAATATTTTGACTACCAAGGAACACGAGAAGAACGTAAAGTGGTCTTGGCTGCTTTTCATTTGGAAGGGGAGGCAAATCAATGGTGGCAGTGGCTAAAGAAAGTGTACCATGAGGAGAACAAGGTGGTTACTTGGGAAAAATTCAAAAAGGAGTTGTTGGTCCGATTTGGGCCAACTGAGGCAGATGACTTTGATGAAGCTTTGTCCCGAATATGTCAAAATGGGACACTTAGGGAGTACCAACGGGAGTTTGAAAGGCTTGCTAATCGTGTTGATGGTTGGCCACAAAAGGCATTGGTGGGGGCATTTATGGGTGGATTGAAGGAAGGCATTGCTTCAGAAATTCGAATGTTCAAACCAAAAACACTCTCTGAGGCCATAGAGTTGGCTAGAATCAAAGATGAGAGCATGAACAAGCAACGACGACAAAACAAGGTTGGCAACCCACAAACAAGCTCGGCAACCAAGTCAGTACAGAAGACCATTTCCTTTAACACAATTGGATCAGCGGGGCGAACAACTGGGATTGGAGGTACTGGATCTGGAGGTACCAGAAAAATTTCTTGGGAAGAAATGCAAAAACGAAGAGAGAAAGGGCTATGCTTTAGTTGCAATGAGAAATACACACCGGGGCATCGCTGTGCAGCCTCACAAGCCCTTCTTATTGAAGTCTGTCCACAACAAGAATTCATAGAAGAGTCCTTTGACAAGCTAGGGGAAGGAGTTGTGGAGGAGGATGAGGACTGTAAGGAAGAAGCGCCGCTCATTTCCCTACATGCAATTGCAGGTTGCTCGAGCCCTCGAACCATGCGAGTCAAGGCCAGGATAGGGAAGAGAGATCTGGTTGTCCTTATTGACAGTGGGTCAACTCATAACTTTGTGGATCAAAAGCTGACCCATTCTCTTGGATTGGCTATCACACCCATTCCAGAGTTCAACGTGAAGGTTGCAAATGGAGAAAGCCTAGTCTGCAAAGAAAGGTATGAGCAAGTTTCCATTACTATCCAAGGATTTAAATTTTCCACTACTTTGTATTCTTTACCACTCAATGGACCAGATTTGGTATTGGGTATACAATGGTTGGAGTTGTTAGGACCAGTAGAGTGTGATTGGAAGAAAATGACGATGAAATTCCTATGGAAGGGTGTGTCATATGTCATCAAATCATCCTCTGTTAATCCCATTCAGGAGGTGGCAATGCAAAGGTTAGAGCGAGATGTGCAAGGTGGTGGGGAGTTATTTGCTATCATGCAGAAGGGTGAAGACAATGTTGGAGGTTCTACTGTTCCAGCAGAGTTACAGCCCTTGCTTCAAGAATTTCATCAGGTGTTGGAAGAACCTAAAACACTACCTCCTTCTAGAGAATTTGACCATCGGATTCCATTAAAAGAAGGGACTGCACCAGTCAATGTGAGACCTTACCGCTATGCTCATTTCCAAAAGAATGAAATTGAGCGGCAAGTGAAGGAAATGTTAGCCACAGGATTGATCCGTCCAAGCAACAGTCCATTTTCTTCACCCATCTTATTAGTAAAGAAGAAAGATGGGTCTTGGCGGTTTTGTACTGATTATCGTGCTCTAAATACGGTGACAATCAAAGATCGATTTCCAATTCCAACAGTGGATGATATGCTGGATGAGCTTCATGGTGCAACGTATTTTACAAAGTTGGACCTTCGTGCAGGTTACCATCAGATTCGTGTTCATCCCGAAGACATTCATAAAACAGCCTTCCGCACTCACAGTGGTCATTACGAATATCTGGTGATGCCTTTTGGGCTTTGTAATGCCCCATCCACTTTTCAAGCTGCTATGAATTCCATATTCCAGCCATACTTACGGAAGTTCTTGCTGGTTTTCTTTGATGACATATTGATTTATAGCAAAGGGTGGGAGGAGCATGTAGCACAACTTCGGAAGGTTCTTGAGGTCCTCAACAGCCATCAGTTCTTTATTAAGCCATCCAAATGTGTATTTGGAGCTCGTGAAGTTGAATATTTGGGTCATGTGATCTCACACGAGGGTGTGCGCGTGGACAATCGGAAAATTGAAGCCATGCAAAGCTGGCCCAGGCCACGAAACATCACAGAGCTACGTGGGTTTCTTGGCCTCACCGGGTATTACCGCAAGTTCGTACGACATTATGGACTTACTGCAGCACCATTGACTGACTTGTTGAAGAAAGGGAACTTTGGTTGGAATTCAAAGGCAGATGAGGCATTTGAAAAACTCAAACGTGCCATGGTGACTACTCCGGTGTTGGCTCTACCGGATTTCACTGATGTTTTCATTGTTGAAACAGATGCCTCTGACTATGGGATTGGGGCTGTGTTAAGTCAAAAGGGACGACCCATTGCTTATTTGAGCAAGGCGTTAGGTCCATCTAAACGGGTATGGTCGATTTATTCTAAGGAGATGCTGGCAATTATGGAGGCAGTCAAGTTGTGGCGACCTTACTTGTTGGGGAGAAAATTTCAGATATGGACTGATCAAAAAAGCTTGAAGTTCCTATTGGAACAGAGAGTGGTTACACCGGAACAACAGAAGTGGGTAGCAAAGTTAGTGGGATTCAACTATGAAATTAAGTATCGGCCCGGTAAAACCAACGCAGCAGCAGATTCATTGTCAAGGATGACCAATGGACCGCTACTTGCTGCTATTATTGAGTGCTATGGAGCAAGCCAGCCACAGTTTGATATTTGGGAGGAAATCAAGCAAGCCAACACTGAAGAACCATACTTAATAAAACAACTTCGTATGTTGCAAGAAGCACCGGAGACCATGCCGCACCACAAGCAGCAAGCGGGAATCTTGTTCTACAAAAATCGAGCGGTGATTGCACCAACATCTTCACTAAGACAAGTGCTCTTAAAGGAATTTCATGATTCAAAAATGGCGGGTCATTCTGGAGTGTTAAGAACCTATAGAAGATTGTCACAAAATTTCTATTGGGAAGCCATGAAGCAAGATGTTCGGAATTATGTGGCAGCATGTGACGTGTGCCAAAGAAACAAGAGTGATTCACGTTCACCCGCCGGTCTACTCCAACCTTTGCCGATTCCATCTCAAGTATGGGAAGATATTAGTATGGACTTCATTGATGGCCTACCTGTTTCTGCAGGAAAAACTTCCATTATGGTGGTAGTTGATCGCCTAACAAAGTACGCTCATTTCTTTGCTCTGAGCCATCCCTATTCGGCAAGTAAGATAGCTGATGTGTTTGTCTCCGGGGTGGTGAAGTTACATGGAATTCCTCGATCTATTGTCAGTGACAGAGATCCCATTTTTATGAGTTCTTTCTGGCGAGAGTTCTTTAAGCTACAAGGTACACAGTTGAAAACTAGCTCAGCTTATCACCCCCAGACCGATGGGCAAACTGAAGTGATAAACCGCTGCCTTGAGCAATACCTCCGTTGTTATGCGAGTCAGAGTCCAAAGAAGTGGGAGCAGTTTTTAGCTTGGGCAGAGTATTGGTACAATACAACTTATCATCACTCTACTGGTACCACTCCCTTTCAAGCACTCTATGGTCGACCCCCACCGGTATTGGTCAATTATTTAGTTGAATCATCTCCAGTGAATGAGGTTGATCGGAGTTTGATTGACCGAGACCAGTTGTTGAAGGAGCTAAAAGGGAATTTGCAGCGAGCAAATAATAGGATGAAGCAATATGCAGATGCCAAGCGTAGGGAAGAACAATTCCTAGTTGGTGATTGGGTGTACCTTAAGCTTCAACCGTATCGGCAGCATAGTATTTTTCGAAGAGCACATCAGAAGCTAGCAAGCAAGTATTTTGGGCCATTTCAAGTCACGGCTAAGGTAGGAGCTGTAGCATATCGTCTAGCACTACCTGTGGACTCTAAGATCCATCCAGTGTTTCATGTGTCATTGTTGAAGAGGAAGGTGGGCGATACCAGCAACGTCACTAGCATTCTGCCTCCATACTCTGAGGAGCACGGGCCCATGTTAGAACCTCTCTGCATTCTGGACTACAAGTGGGTGAAGCGAGGAACTAAGCTGTACACAGAAGCATTGGTGCAATGGAAAAATATGGCAGCTGAAGATGCAACTTGGGAGGATGTTGAACAACTCCAGCAGCAATTTCCAGCTATTAACCTTGGGGACAAGGTTCCACTTCAAGGGGGGGCGAGTGATGGAAAGCCACGCAAGAGTCCTAGAAAGCCTCAACCTAATCCTAAATACCTGGCTATTCTTGGAGATAAGAATAACAAGAGTCCTGCTGCTGTGCAAGAGGAGCTGATGCAGAAATCTTAGGAGTTTGAATTCAACTTGCTTCTTATCTTTATCTTTAATTTATCTTATCCTTAGTTTGAATGTTGAAGTAATTGATTATTTAATAAACGATGTAGGCAGAAGGCTGGGCATTGATGAATTTAGAATTGTCTTGTGGTTTGTCTTCCACCCAAAGGAAGTCATTTATCAATTCCATCTTTGTTTCCATCAATTTTAGTTCATTTTTCTACGTATATTTATTTATATTTTAAATAATTGTTAAATTAATTATGACGTTATCATGGTTTAATCTCGGTTCGACCTCAGTCCAACCTCAAAAACCTTGAACTTGTTCCTCTTTCGGTACATTAAACGGTCCAGGTTTTAAAATCATGAAAAAAGAAAAGAGTCTAAAAAAAGCATTTGTCCAATATTGAATGAGGTCGATAGGGGAAGTTTCCTCCCTTTTGTTTTATTGTCAAATGTCCCTTATTAAGTGGAGGGGAAAAAAAGAAAATAGGAAAGAAAAAAAGAAGAAGAAGATATTTATATAATCCCTCAAGTCCCTTTAGCCAGTTTGTTCTTCCCTACCTTATTATAAATATGTGCTTTTTACTAGGTATATAAGCAGTGAAATCAAACTCGGTCTGTCTTCACACAAAAAAACACCCAATTGTACCACTTAGCAAAAACAAAAATTGTTAATATTCAATTTTAGCATTGATTTTTTTTTCCCTACTATGTTAGAAATTTCTTCATAGGAATACGACAGATTGAATAATGAATGTGGCCATGTGTGACTTGCGAGACCCGTCAATCCGTCAAGCACGTCACAAATTAAGGAACACTGAATGTGGCCATGTAGAACAAAACCCCTTGACCATTTTTAATTAGATTTAGACTTGTGACCATGTAAGCGATAAAGGAAAGCTGTTCTTTATTATTTTGGAAAATATTTCTATTCCAACTCCGGTTAAAACACTAGAGACGTGCCTCTTCGCACGCTAAAATTTAGTACCTTTACGTGTCAATTCTTGATTGAATTTTAACACCTTCATATGGATGATGGGTTGACGGAAAAAATTATTATGCACCAGACCAATGAGATGCATTTTTGAAGTAAGACCCACATATTAGTAATATATGGGTCTCCAACTTACACATTACGCTTTTCCAATTGTATTAGGCCGTTCTTGATAGTGACAAGGGCCAGCTGCATGTTGAGTGGGTACTTTTTTTTTTTTTTTTTTGAATGGGAGTGTGGACCTTGGTTAGGAAGTCCAACAATCTTTTAATTCAGTCATTAGCTATCTTATATATATATATATATATTAGTAAACAGTAATACTTATTAAAACACACACGAAAATAGTAATATTAGTATTTTAAATTGGGTTTATAATACATTATATAACCAGAGTATAACTACAAAAGGTCTAACCTTTGTAGTTGTAGACTAGGGTTATAAACAGTGAACACTAGACACATACAACCAATGTAGGATAAATATCCTTTTTTTTTTTAGTAAACAGTAATACTTATTAGAACACACACAGTCATTAGCTGTCTTAGAGCATTAGTATTGGTGGTGCTAAAAAACCATATTACTATTTTTAGCACTACCAAAATTAAAAAGCATGTTGGAAGGATGGAGGGAAAGCTAAAAAATTTGGCTGTTGAATTACAGTGCACAGTTAAAGATGGTTGTGCACTCTAGTTAAGATGGTAAAAAAACAATATTTTATTAAAAATTATTTTATTTTATCGTCTTAGTGGTGGTGGTTATTGTTTAGTGTAGTAGATATATTATTTTATTATGTTGTTTATATTATTTTATTGTGTTGAATCCTAAAATAAAATCACTGATTTATGGTGTTTTTAAAGTGGGGTGGTAAAATAGATAAAGTAACTTTTTATGGTGCCAAATTGCTAAATTTTTGGCACCACTAATGCTAATGTTCTTAGACATAAAAGCCAAATAGATATTTCCCAGGCTAAAATTTCGGTTTATTTTAGTATAAAAATTTATTATTTTTTATACCACCTTTCAAAAACATTAGCATAATAATATATATTATATTTTTTATTTTATTAAAATTTAATTTAAAAAAAAAAATTTAATTGTTTCTCCACATCTCATACATCAAGAAAAAATTTACTATCTTCTTTTTCCTTCATTCGAAAAAAAAAAAAAATGGAAGAAGAAGAAGAAAAATGGACCATAGAATGAAAATTTACTAGACTAGAGAGCTAAAATGAAAAATGGACCATAGATGTATAACTTTAAATAGATTGATGTGAGTAATTTTAAGATTAATTGGTCAAAATTTTGCATTTAGGTCATTTTGCATGGACCAATGCAAGTGCTCCAACTATTTTAATAAATTTAAGACAAGCCCAATTTACAATTTTACAACATGATGAAATAAAATTTTATGTTTACATTGTACTTGCAAGGTAAACTTACATTTGCCTCTTTTTGTGTATCTATAATACAACTTTGCATTGTAAGTACAATACAAACATATAAAAGTCCGATAAAACGATCTAAAATATAAGTGAGAGATACTTTATGTCCAATTATTACATGCATTCACCACCATTCTTTTTGGGGGGAAAAAAATAATAAAATGTGTTTATTAAGGTTTTTGGAAGAAGTACGGGATTATGGTTTCAAGAAATTGGGCCTCTCTTATTAGAAAAGTTAATGGGTTTCTTCTTCAAAAGTCAAAAAACCTATTAAACTAGCCTAAGTCCTTATTCAAACAAATTCTACTGAAATATATTAACCCAATCATAATCGCTTTATAATTGGAAAAGTCCTGAAGGGCATATCTAGCCCACGTTAAGTAAACTTGAATATCAAAAACTTTTTTTTTTTATAATTTTTTTTCCTTCCACCAACAGCACTCAGCAATTCAAATTTCAAACATTATCTACACCTAAAAATGTATAATATTAATATATTATACACATTTGCATGAAAATGTATAACATTTTACACATATTTATTTTATATTGTACATTTTACATGAATAGTGAAGAGGAGAAAAATCACCCCTATCCATTGTATAGTAGAAGAAGAGAAAAATCAGCATTGTTCATATAATGGACGACAACAGTATACATTAAATGAGTTCCTCATAAATGACATGAGTAACAGTTAACGTGCTAGACAAGGAAAAGCATAGCTGACAGACTAACGGGCAAAAGACCGTTGAATTTTATAACGCCCCTACGTTCATTACCAACAGATCCATAATCATAAAGAGAGGCATTTGCTCCCATACTAAGGGGCAAAGACCTACAAAAAGGCAAAAAGAATCACAACAAAAGTATGCAACATGTTCACAAAAAATATCTAGACAAATAAGTAATTTCTCTATACAATTGAGCTTTGATCTTACTAACTAGCTTGTCGGAGGCTCCTTAGCACACACCACACCGGTGTATTCCAAGCCTACTTATCCCTTTTTGCTGGATTTTGCAGCTGTTGATTTGACGTCATCCATCTATATTGATGAGGAGTTCAACTAATGATTTTTCTGCATCATTAGTTTGGCGCCTTCTGTGGGGAAGTTTGCAAAGCCATACAATTTCCCTTTTCTTTACAAAAGAATTCCTCTTGATACCAAATGGATTCTACTTAAGTAGCGCAGAAAATTCAGGCTCTGACAGCAAGTGTCGATGAATTGACGTAGAAAAATTTAGAGTTAAGGTAGATTGCTTAAGCCCAAAGTGATCAAAGAAATGAAGAAAGGAAGGAGAACAACAATGATGAGGAGACGATTGATCCATTGAATCATAGGAGAAGAACACCTGAGGGAGAAAATTCTCCAGGATGGAAGAGATGTTCCACTACATGAAGAGAAAAATGGATGAACTGAGATGCACAAATTCAGACAAATCAGCACCCAACCTAAACGACATGATTCCAGCTTCCAGAGCTCGAATCCTTCAATGGATTAAAAGATCCCCCAGACCATATCGAGTCCTTCAAGACTTTAATGCACCTACAAATGACACCAAACGAAGTCATGTGTAGAGCATTCCTAACTACTCTAAAAGGCATAGCCATAGTGTAATTCAACAAGATATCACCAGGTACAGTCACTAATTTTGAACAACTGAGTGAGAGTTTTATTCGTCATATCATAAGGGGACAATGCCACAAGAAGCCCATGGGCCACTTGCTACATATCCGACTAGTATAAGGAGAATCAATGAGGTAATATGTAGATCGATTCAACAAGGAGGTGTTGTAAGTCAATGAGGCAGAAGACAAAATTACATTGACTACACTCCAAGCTGGATTGTTTCCTAGAGACATTTATTTCTCCATTACAAAAACTCCACCAAAGACAATGACAGAGTTGCTTCACAAGCCACAGAAATATATGAATGCAAAGGTCCAAAGGAATTGTCGGCAAAAGAAAGAAACAAGACGAACACATAGATCACCATCCAGAAGAAGGACCAAAATCAAAAGATTCAGTTTGGTAGACCTTGTTTGTTCCTCATGATAGGGAACATATCACCTCGTCCATGAAATATTGAGCATCGAAAAATGTATTACTAGGAAGGCCCCATAGTATTTTCTTAATTCATATTCCTTCCAAGGATAGCTTTGTTTCCATTGAAGTTGTATTCCATTCAAGTCCTTTTATCTCAACAAAAGTGAAGTCTTTAGAGAAACAAAATAATTTTCCATAAAAATACGTAACTCATAGAAAATACTGATAAAATATAGTATGCTTCTACATATATATGTGTATGGAAAGTTGAAGATCATCATCGTTAATACTCAATACAAATTATTATCTTTAATACATGATAAATCATTAATACATGACACAAAGTATATCATCGATACAGGATATACATCGTTAATACACGATAAATTGTTAATACAAGAAATTATCATTGTTAATACATGATACAAATTATTATCGTTAATATCTAATATATCATTAATACATGATACAAAGTATATCATTGATACATGAGATACATAATTAATACACGATACAAATTATCATCATTCATACACGATGAATCATTAAACAGTATCGTCAATACATACTCAGAGCTTATTTAAACCCCCAATTCTTAATTACGGCTTGATTAATTTTAGGCTTAACACTTAATACGAAATATATGTGATTAGCAAACTAATCAAATGAAACATTCAACAATTGCATGGATGAACATATAAGTGCAAGGCAAATATGCAAAGGGAAGTACGGAAAAGAGACTCAAACCCAAGTAACATGGCGATGTGTTATCGAAGAGGGAGACCGAAAGACTCGGTGTAAAAACCTTTTCGTGGCCCTTAAAACGAAATGATCCACTAGTGAATAAGTTGGAGAACAAGGATACCAAAAAGACCCTCCAAGACTAATCTACCCAACGTACTTGAGGCCTTCAACCTCCAGCTACCAACAGACTTCTCAGAGTTTTATCTTCATTAGCTTCCTGAATCCCGCAATACTGTCCGATTGCACTGCCAAGCCTCATTGACTTATTTTAGGAAACACCCTATGCTTCCCAAGCTCCAAAATACCATCTACTCTAAATGGGTGTGGGTTGTTTTTATGTACAAATCTTATGTCAACGTATAACAATGGGAGAGGGGAGGAGAAGAGACTACAAGGATTTCTCTCTTAAGGATCAACAGCTCTCTCTAACAAGGTGTGTGTTGTAGAAACTTTTTTGGGGTTTTCTTTTGAATGCCCTCCTTACAATTTTGTGGATAATGAGGATATATATAGTATGAGTGAAGGGTATAAGAGCACATTTAAAATCCCAACAAGGATATATATAGTATGAGTGAAGGGTATAAGAGCATACTTAAAATCCTAGCTATCAGTGCATCTCGTTGGTCATTTTGCAAGTTGGACTAATCACGAGATAAGTTGCAAGATACATTGACTCTTCAGCTTTTGGCATGTGCTCCTCATGTGACCTTCAACTGTCTTGATCAAATCTTCACCAACTTAATACTAAACCCATTACAATTAAATCCTACAAAACACAAGGAAATAAATTAATGCAATGACAACACTTTTTGTCATGGAATAAAGCCAACATAAATGTTATGTGAAAAACCATAACTTAAAAGATACAAACTATCATCTTCATACACGATGAATTATTAAAAAAGTACCGTTGATACACGATACAAACTATCATCGTTCATACATGATGAATCATTAAAAAGTATCTTTGATACAAGATACAAACTATCATCATTCATATGCGATGAATCATTAAAAAGTATTGTTAATACACGAGACAAACTATCATCATTCATACACAATGAATCATTAAAAAGTATCGTTGATACACAATACAAACTATCATTGTTCATACATGATGAATCATTAAAAGTATCGTTGATGCACGATACAAACTATCATCGTCCATACACGATGAATCATTAGAAAAGTATCGTTGATACACGATACAAATTATCGTCGTCCATACACGATGAATCATTAAAAATAGTATCGTTAATACATGATTTGAACTATCATCATTCACACATAATGATACAGGCATGAAACAAAGAGAAAGCTAAGAAGACTTATCAGGAACTAGGGCACCAAGTAGAGGAAAACCAAGAAGAAGACCTAGAAGAAACAGTTGGAGGAAAGAAATAAAAACCCCAAAAAATAATGTGCGGGAAACATGGCAAACGGTAGGGTTAGGTCGGGCTAATCAGGTTGCAGGATAAACTTGCTGAGTTAAAATACAGGCCATTTTATACGGGTTGAAAACGGGTCAGACCAATCGAGTTACAGGCGGGTTGTGTGGGTTCAAGCTGACCTATATTTTCATATAAAAAATAAATAAATAAAAAACTTATATATAAAAAAAAAAAAAAAGTCAAATTTTTAGAGAGAATAAATCAAATCAATCAAAGAAACAAATTGTACATAATACCCTTTCTTTTCTTTTTCTTTTTTCGTTAAGTGGGCACCTACTATTATTAGACTATTTGTGTTATTAGTATACATGTAAAGGGAAAAAACAAACAAACCAATAAACATAAAACTTTCCATATCTTTCCAATTTTGATTGTTTTGTGCCTAACTAAAATTCTTTACACTCTTAATAACAATTTCTTCCATGTTAATAACTCACAGGAATAATGCTTATAATTACAAATTTACAACTTGAGAAAGAGATAGATTTTAAGGAGCAAAAAAAGTATATATTAAGTTTACACACTTCTAATTCAAAGTTCACTAATGATATGGACTTTTGGACTTTTTCTTTTACTTTAGTTTTGTATTGTGCTAGTTAGACTTAGTGTTTGTTACTTAGTCCTAGTATTTAACTCTACTACTTAGTATTTGACTTAGTGTTAGATGTTTAGCAGTATAGACGGGTAGTTGTAAATGATTTTCATTTTGTATTTTCTATCCTCTACTACTTAGTATTTAACTTAGTGTTAGACGTTTAGTAGTGTGGATGTGTAGTTGTAATCGCTTTTATCTTTTGTATTTTTTTCATCTACTACTTAGTATTTAACTTTGTGTTAGACGTTTAGTAGTGTAGATGCTTTTGCTTTTGCCTTTGTATTTATTTTCTTTGAATTAATAATTTTTTAATAAATGGGGATGGCCAATGCCACTGGTGGCTACTAAATGGCTAAATAGTGTATGTGCAGTGCTTTATGCACTTATGTCTATACACCTAGCACCTTGGTATGTAGTCTAAATATTTTTTAGAAAAAAAATAAATAAATAAAAAAGGGTCGGGGGGTTAGTTGGATTGGTTGGGTTGGCCCGCAAAAAATGGGCAGCTGTGGGTTGGCCGTTTTTAATTCAGGATAAAACAAGTAGATTCGGGCTAGGTCAGCAAATTTTGGCCTATTTTACCATGTCTAGGGAAACCCAAAAAAGGGCTCCAACACACCCAAGTAATCATAGACCGACATGTGTCATGACGAGACCGAATATTCCAATCGTGTTTGTAAATACGATGGCAGGAATATAGGGCCAACTGAAGAGGAGAAAAATCACCCTCGTCTATTGTATGGCAGAAAAAGATAAAAACCAACGTCATCCATGTAATGAACGACTACAATAGACATTAAATGAGTTCTCTATAAATGAAATAGTAATAGTTAACACACCGAACAGGCAAAAGTGTAACCGATGGACCAATGAACAAAAGACCATTGAAATCTATAACGCCCCCACATTCATTACCAATGGATCCATAATCATAAAGAGAGGCATTTACACCCATCTTGAGGGACAAAGACATATAAAAAGGCACAAAGAATCACAACGAAGGTATGCAACATATGCACAATAAACTCTAGCCAAATAAGTAATTTCTATGTACAATTGAGCTTTGATCTTACTGACTAACTCTTTGGAGGCTCCTTAGGACACACCACACCGGTGTATTCCAAGCCTACTTAGCTCTTTTTGCAGGATTCTGCAGCCATTGATTTGACATTATCCATCTGTATTAATGAGGAGTTTAACTGATGATCTTTTGCATCATGAAATAGTATAATAAAAACTAAAAGTTTTACCATTCTTTAACTATGACGACGGTTTTGGATGAACACTACGAATTTGTTTATCTTGAAACAAAAAATTGTCCCTGATAATAATAATAATAGTCCATTGGAGCACTGATTTTTTTTCCTGCTATGTTAGAAATTTCTTCATAAGAGTACGATGGATTGAATAATGAATGTGACTATGTGTGACTTGTGAGACCTGTCAATCCGTCAAGCACGATACAAAGGAAAGCTGTGAATAAAGAAGCTAAAACTAAAATCACTTGTTGACAAACGAGACTCATATGTCTCATATACTTGCTCATTACGCTTTTAATAGGTAATAATTGTGCTTGCCTGTGCTTGACAGTGACGAGGGCCAGCTGTATTTGGAGTGTGGATCCTTCTTCGTTTTTCTTTTTTTTTTGGCTGAATAATTGGAGTGTGGACCTTGGCTACGAAGTCCCGAAATCTTTTAAGTCAGTCAATATCTTTGTTAGCCATAAAAATCAAATAAATATATTCCATGCAAAAATTTCAGTTTATTTTAGTATAAAATTTTATTTCTTTTTAGACCCCACTTTTAAAACATTCACATAATAATATTTTTTATATTTTTTATTTTATTAAAATATTAATTTTTTTATTGTTTCTCTCTCATCTCATACATCACAATTAGCATCTATTTTTTCTTTTATTCTCGAAAAAAAAAATGGACTATAAATGCAAAACTTTAAAGATGTGAATGATTTTAAGATTGATTGGCCAAAATTTTGCATTTACGTCATTTTATTTGGACCAATGCAAGTCCTCCAACTATTGCAATAAATTTAAGACATGCCCAATTTACAATTTTACAACATGATGAAATAAGAAATTTTATGTTTACATCGTACTTGCTAGGTAAACTTACATTTATCTCTTTTAGTGTGTCTACAATACAAATTTGCACTGTAAGTACAATATAAACATATAAAGGTCTGATGAGATAATCTACACTATAAGTGATAGATACTTTATGTCCATTTATTACATGCATTCACCACTTTCCTTTTTTATCATTTACAATCTACCACCACAATAAATTATAAATTATAAAGTTGAGTGTGATCTTCATAATAATATATATATATATATATAAACTGAGAATGAACGTTGTATTTTACAAGCTTTGGAAAATATTGAATGAGGTAGATAGGAGTAGGTTCCTCCCTTTTTTCTTATCAAATGTCCCTATAATCGCTAAAAGAAATGAAAAAGATGTCTCTATAATCGTTCAAGTCCTCGTAGTCAATGAGGACTAGGGGGAAAGTAATGCATGTAATAAATGAACATAAAGGATTACATAGGGGAAAAATATATGTCATAAAATTCTCACCCCATAGGGGAGAAGTAACGTGACATATAGGTCCATGAGGCATCTTTATTATCTAATCAATGGATTAGTAGTAGTAGTAGTAGTTGTTGTTGTTGTTGTTTTTTTTTTTTTTTTTTTTTGAGAGAGAATTTCAATGTATGCCATTTGCTTTTTGATGATAGCTTTTTATTATAAGACCAAGACACTTATTGGTTTTTGTGTAGACAGAGATTGAACCTCATATCACTCTTATTCAACTATCAAAGACTTTAATTACCAATTGAGCTAAATGAATTAGGTGAATAGGTGTGAATAAGAAACCATTGGTTATTTATGTATTAATCCATAATTAATCTTCAGGACACATAATGATCATAGAGGTGTATGGTCAATTGAAGTTTCAATATAAATTAATTTACCGAGTACGGACACTACACTTTCCAAATCTTTAATTGTTAAGGGACAATCAGTAGTGTGGCATGTGAGAATTCAGGAAAAACTACAGCATTCCATGTGGATCATGGGTCACCGTCTAGGCGTCTATTACACGGTTTGATTAATAAAGATTATCAGACCGACCACATATCTTGCTATAGATCAAATTGTAGCAGGATGTAAAAAGATTTTTTAGTGTGAGATTCAATCATGGGTTCGTCCCAAAAATAGAAAAAGAGAAAAAAAAAAAAAAAAAAAAAAGAGATTCACTGTTGGGTTTCAACTTCAACCAATCATTCAAAAAGCGACCAGCAAAAATAATTTCCTTTGAACACAACCATTGTACAATCAGCTAGCCCGCTCAATATTTACTGCCTTTCTCTCTCTTCTCTGCCGGTCAGTTTCTCCTCACTCTTCTTTTTATCGTGTAAATAGTGATTTAGTTAGTTTTAGAGGGTCACGTGCTTCTCACATGCTCATATTTTGTTAGTGTTTTAACGTAAAACTAATTAGAGTATTGATTTGGCAAGTGTATATAGTTTAGGGAGTAAATTGACATATAAAAAAGTTTAGGAGGTATCTTGGCCATTAGTTCAAAGTTTAGGGGATGTATGGACATTTTTCCCAAATTATTTCACAGAAAATTGCAAAGTATGGTGAAAAGGCACAATCAGAAGGCAAAAGCACATTTACTAAAATACTAATATAATGGTTGTTAGGTTTTTGGAAAATCTTTGCAAAACTTACCTAATCGATGAAATAAAAAGGCAGAATCAAAAGATACTTTTGGAAAATCTTGGCAAACTTGACTTGCGGTCTTGCACTATCAACTTTAGAGTTTAGACTTTGCAGAGTCTTTTAAGTAACTATACTTTGAAATCTCCCTTTCCAAGTGGAGATTCGAGATTAATTACTTGATCAAAGGCAAAAGCACATTCACTAAATTACAAACATAATGGTTGTTCGGTTTTCGGAAAATCTTTGCCAAAAACTTACCTAGCCAATGAAATAAAAAGACAAAATCAAAAAATGCTTTTGGAAAATCTTGGCAAACTTTTTTTGAGGAGGAAAAATCTTGGCAAACTTGACTTGCGGTCCTGAATTATCAACTTTAGACTTTGAAATGTTTCAAAAAAAAAAAAAAAAAAATACACATTCACTCATAAGTTCCAACTTCAACCAATCATTCAATAGCAACCAGCAAAAATAGATTCACAACGGATGCAAATGCTCTAAGTATTTTTGGTCATTAATGTTGATGTTTCAAATGAATATTTGTTCTCTAAAGCTTCAAAAATGCCTTCTATTTAATCATTTCAATTAGTTCTGTTATTTTTCTTGTGTAATGTATGTGGCATTGTGGCTAATGGAACAATATTGAAACAACCTATTTTCAATAACATTTATTTATTTATTAAAATACACTATAACCGCATCCAACTCGAACCCGTATTTAAGGGCCAATTTCAATGATTCAATCACCCAATTTGAGTCTTTAAGTAATTATATTTTGGAAAAAATTGGCCAATCTCCTTTTTGAGCAAAAAAAGTAGTATTCTGCCCACTTTCCCAAACTAATTAGGGAAATACCTCTCTTTTAAAACTCGATTTGCTTAAAATCGAGTTAGGCCTTATAGTGGCGTTTTTAAGGAGCTTATAGTAACATTTTAAAGACCTATAGTGATGTTTTGGAACTCGATCTCCATGAACTAGAGTTATAGGTAAAAAAAAAAAAAAAAAAAAATTTACCTATAACTCAAGTTCATGGAGGTCAAGTTCCAAAAAATGCTACTATAGGTTCTTAAAACGTCACTATAGGCTTCTTAAAACATCATTATAGGGCTCCAGAATTTTTTTTTTTTTTAAACTCGATTTTGAGCAAATCAAGTTACAAAAGATGAGCATTTCCCTAATTAGTTTGGAAAAGAGGGTAAAATGCTGCTTTTTTTGCTCAAAAAGGGAATTTGCCAATTTCTTTCCTTATATTTTGAAATCTCTCCTCCCAAGTAGAGATTTGAGATTAATTACCTGATTCTACTAATTTTTTGAATAAATATTTATTTTCCCGCTATAAATGGCAGCAACTATACCTATTATTAGAGTATAAAGTCCTAAGTTTGATCTTTGACTTTACTCTACTTCTAATTTAAAATGTTAAAAATTTCACATATTGGTCTCTACTTATTAAGTGCAAGTTTAGGTCTACACATAAGATGAAGTGTTAGAGCTATGTTTAAATAATTAAATTTATCATTTTGTAACAATTTAAGATCAAATAAGATCAAAAAGAAACTGACGGAAGACTTGCATCATGGGATTTCAAACCATAGGTAGACAACCTAAATTTCGGTCAAATCTCAGATGAGTAAAGTGTCAAATTTCAAACTACAGGTAGGCAACTTTAATTTCGGTCAAACTATAGGTGGGTAAGTTGTAATTTACAAAAAAAAATAATAATAATAATTAGGTTTTATTATACTACACTTTACAATTTTTATCCTAGTTGGATTAAAATTTTTATTGTAGATCTTGTTTATTTTATTTCTACATATTTTTAACCGATAAAGGTATATTAAAGAAATATGAGTATACGTACTTAAAAAAAAAAAAAAAAAGTAGAAGAATTAATTGAATCTAAAAAAGGATCTCTTTAAGAAATTTGTTACTAGTAAAAAAATAAACATTTAGATGAAATTTTTTGTGGTATAGATTTATTATCAAAACTACAAGTTATAAAGAGCTTTTAGAAAGAGACGAATATACTTTGATTAAAAGATCTAAAGTTATATAAAATGAGTAGTCTAATTCTTTTCCAAATGCATTTATCGCTAATAGGAGTTTTTTGATAGCACCAGTTACAATTTCTTACACAAAGAGAAATTATAGAAGTTTTTTTGATAGCACCTACTACATTTCTTACACAAAAAGAAAATTTTTAAAATTAAAAATGGAAAAATCTTACTTAAAAATAACTATACTAAGTGTATGTTTGGATAGCGGCCACGTCCAGCATTTTTGTGCGTCTAGTGTTTTTTGTGGATTCTATGCACTATTCATAGGACTCGCAAGTATTTTATTTAAAAAAAATAAATTTAAAACTGAATCTCACGGTACTATTTGCACATTTATAAATTATTTTACTATAACATTTTCAGTTTTTAATAATAAACAGTATTCAAATTGATTTTAAGAGTTTTATAATTTAGTAGTATTGCCTGCTAATCTTTACGAGAGCTATGGTTCAAATAATCCTTTTTTTTTTTTTTTTTGGCAACTATCAAATTTTAACAATAAAAAAGATGTTGAGTGTGTGTATGACACACGTAGGTTTCAGCCCACCCTTGATAAAATAGCTCAATTAACGAGCTTGTCTCTTAATCAGACTTAAGCGTGTGGGACTCGCTGAAGGGTCTGGAAACCTGTATTTTGAGCTCAGCCGAGGACGGACGCTGCACATCCAAATCCTGAATTGTTAAAACTTAAAATACACCAAAACACACCTTCGGTTTAATATAAAGGGGTGCAAAACTATAGCATTCCACGTGGATCATGGGTACACGGTCTGATTAATTAAAGATGATCCCCAAAATTCTCGCACCAAATTTCTTCTCCCTTGCTCTCTTTATAAATTTGCCACTACTTGAGATTCTATACACAGCCAAATTAGCCTTCCCTCACAATACACACTTGTACCAACTGCCTCTTCAACCATATTGCAGATGGGGCTTTCCCAATGGAGTTCATCTTCTTTTTTCATGCATGCTTTTATCCTTCTCTGGTGGTGTGGCTTGTTGGTCACCTCTGTTGTTGGCGGGAATAATGAGACCGACCGGTTGGCGTTGCTTGAGTTCAAAGCCAAGATCACTCATGATCCTCTCCAGGTTTTGAGCTCTTGGAATGACAGCATCCACTTTTGTCAATGGCAAGGAGTTACCTGTGGCCGTCGACATCAGAGGGTCACTGTGTTGGACCTGCGAACTTCGAAACTGGTAGGCTCTATATCACCACATGTTGGAAATTTAAGTTTTTTGAAAAATCTAATACTCCCAAACAACAGCTTTCATAGTGAAATTCCTTCAGAAATTGGCCATTTACGCAGATTGCAAATCCTACATTTGTACAATGACACACTTAGCGGCAAAATTCCAAGTAATTTATCCCATTGCACCAACCTCAAAAAAATTAATTTCGGTCACAACCTTTTGGATGGGGAAATCCCTGCAACTCTTGGCACTTTGCCAAAACTCCAATTAGTTTCTTTTGAAGAAAATAATTTGACAGGAAGTATCCCACCTTCTTTTGGCAACTTATCCTCTCTAGAAAAGTTTGGTGCATGTTGTAATAACTTGGGTGGGAGTATCCCCCATTCTTTTGGCCAATTGACGAAACTTACGTTTTTTAGTGTCGGTGTTAATAGGTTGTCTGGAACGATTCCTCCCTCAGTCTTCAATTTGTCTTCGTTAATTGTGTTTCATGTAGGAAGCAACCAAATCCAAGGGCATCTTCCGTTGGATATAGGTATCACCCTACCTAATATCGAAAGATTTGTCATTGGCACCAACCAATTTACTGGACCTATCCCTATTTCAATATCTAATGCCTCAAATCTAGAGCAACTTGACCTTGCCGAAAATAAACTAAGAGGAAGACTTCCTTCTTTGGAGAAGTTATATAGAGTTTCAATTTTTAACATATTTTATAACGAGCTTGGAAATGGAGGGGCAAATGACTTGAGTTTTCTCTGTTCTTTGACAAATTCTACATATCTAACTTGGTTAGACACAGGCTACAATAACTTTGGGGGAGAGTTGCCCAAGTGCATTGCCAATTTCTCAACTACTCTCACCAGATTGGGTCTAGGTGGTAATAATAAAATATCTGGAAACATTCCTACTGGAATAGGAAATTTGACCAATTTGGAGGCACTAGTTATGGCGTATAATAAATTATCAGGTCATATTCCTTTTGAAATTGGAAAGCTACAAAAGTTACAATATTTGTATTTATCGGAAAACAATTTCTTTGGGAACATTCCATCTTCTCTTGGAAATTTAACTCTTTTGATAAAGTTGTTTTTAAACAATAATAATCTTCAAGGAAGTATCCCCTTAAGCCTAGGCAACTGTCAAAAAGTGAATGTATTGGATCTTGCCTATAACAATCTTAGTGGTACCATGTCATCTCTAGTCAATGGTCTCTCATTCTCACCATTTGATATAGACTTGTCAGGCAACAAATTTACTGGTGTCCTTCCCATGGAAATAGCAAATTTAAAAAATCTAGAACACTTTGATATTTCTGAAAACGTGTTGTTTGGTGAAATTCCTGCGAGTATTGGTAGTTGTGTAAAACTTGAAATTCTTGCAATGAGAAGCAACTTCTTTCAAGGGGTCATTCCTTCATCTTTGGAATCATTAAGGGGTCTTCAAGTTTTAGATCTTTCTAAAAACAATTTCTCTGGAAATATTCCAAAATTTTTGGAGAGCTTTATCTACTTGCAGTTATTGAATTTGTCTTATAACAATTTTGACGGTGAGTTACCAACAAATGGAGTTTTCAAGAACACAAGTGCAACTATGACTAAGGGGAATGGTAAGCTTTGTGGAGGCATGCCTAAGTTTCATCTTCCTGAATGTAAATACAATAAATACAAGAAGAGGAAGTTGACTCCTTCCTTGAAGCTAATAATCTCTATATTATCTGGCCTTCTTGGAGTAACTTTGGTAATGTTATTTTTACTTCTTCGCACTTTAAAAAGAAAAAGAAGAGAAAGTATTTTAAGTAATTCAGGAAATTTACTTTTGAATGTATCTTACCATAGTCTCCTAAAAGCTACAGATGCATTCTCCACCACTAATTTAATTGGTGTGGGTAGCTTTGGATCTGTGTATAGAGCAATTCTTGATCAAAATGGTCGTAAAGTTGCTGTTAAGGTACTCAACCTTTCGCACCATGGAGCTTCCAAAAGTTTTATTGCTGAATGTGAGGCTTTGCGAAATATCAGACATCGGAATCTAGTGAAGGTACTCACAGCATGTTCAGGTGTTGACTATCAAGGTCATGATTTCAAAGCATTGGTATACGAGTTCATGACTAACGGCAACCTAGATGGGTGGTTGCATCCAGTTTCAAGAAGAAATGAGGTTCCTGAGGAAAAAATGAATTTGAATCTTCTTCAACGATTGAATATTGCTATTGATGTTGCACATGCATTGGAATATCTTCATCATCATTGCCATACACCAATTGTTCATTGTGACCTCAAGCCTAGCAATGTTCTTCTCGATGACGAAATGATTGGACATGTTGGTGACTTTGGCTTGGCAAGGTTCCTTCGGGAGGCTACCCAAGAGTGTGTCACTAATCAATCAAGCTCTATTGGATTAAGAGGAACAATTGGTTATGCTCCTCCAGGTGAATATCTTTTCCATTTTTGAACATTAAATTCTTTTCTTTTCATAATATATCTTAATGTACTTCCAAGCATGAAATTAACTCAATGAAGCCTTTTAGAAGACGGAGCATGTCCTAAAAGAAATTTCCACTTGTCATTATTTTTTCCTTTTATATGCCACTAAAGAGCTCTTTCAAACTTGTATTACTATATTTTTTTTTAATATGAAACTAGATCAATCATATTGTAAATGTTATATGCAATTGCAGAATATGGTTGGGAAACGAGGTGTCAATTTATGGTGATGTCTACAGCTATGGCATATTATTATTGGAGATGTTCACAGGAAAAAGGCCAACTGATAACATTTTCAAAGACAATTGAACCTTCATGATTTCGTTACAGGAGCTTTGCCTGAACAAGTGAGTAACATTGTGGATCCTATTATTCTTTGGGAAAGTGAAGATATGGAAACAAGGAGAAATGATACTCACATTCAAAATCGAATAGAATGTCCCAAATTATGGAGTGCTTGATTTTGATATTTGGAATAGGAGTTTCTTGTTCTATGGAATCTCAAGAGAAAGGGTGAACATTGGTGATGTTGTAGCGCAATTGCACTTGATTAGAGAAAAGCTTCTCAGAACAAGAATACACTGAGAAAGACGTCAACTTACAGGTAAATTGTTCATGACACAATACTTGTTGCTCTAACACCCACTCCAAACCTTTATGGGGGAAGGGGGATCATATATCCTACAAAATGCCATGTGCTTGTCACATTCTTTTATTCTAGCGAAATTGATAATATTGATGCCATGGGAAATTTGATTACAAAATGGTACTATTCATCCAATTTGATTAAAAATGTTTGTTGAAAAACACAAAAATCAAAATGAAGTTTAAGCTATTTTTGATTTGGTGATACCTACTGGTGTGGTTGAGATTATTGGCACATGTTTACACTGTACTTTTTATAGTCTGCCTTTGATGACTTTGACATAGACATAGGCTTAAATTACTCCAAGTATTTGGTAAATCTAAATTACTGGGAACGATTTAGTTGTTTATAATCTTAACTATCTCACAGGTACCTAGATAGCCATTTCCATAGAACATTTAATTAGTTTGGGATTCAACAACTTAACCTTCTGGCATTATTATGAATTTTCTTAGTAGCAAGACTGAAACTAAAAATAGTTTTTCAATTCCTTACTCTTGAAGGGAAAATTTCATTCACCGCTTAGCATCAATCTATTTTGAAAACCAAAGCATGTTCTTCCTATACATAGAAATGATTTCCCTTAATTCAATGATTTAGAAAGGTAATTTTCTTCCTTGAATGCAGGGGCCATGACCTATTGGAAGGCCAATGACTTATGAGGTTTTGATTTTGTATAATGTTGGACAAATTAATTAGTTGTAGCATCTCTTTTGTTTCTTTTACATCGCTATTAGTTTTCTTGTATTTTCATAGTTTTCTTGTTTAACTATCTCTGTATTTGTAATGTACTATTGATTACCTGGTTATGGCCTAGGTCTCATGTAGAAAATGAATTCCAATATGCTTTAACAAAGTTGTGACACGAAGTGACGGAGACACATATGAAGATGAGGAAAAGAGAAGAAAAAAATTAAAAACCATAAGTTTAGGATATTTCTTTAAACAATATTATCTAATATATTTCAATTTTTTTTTAAGATTTGAAAACTAAAATACTTTGAACAGGGCAAACAGAATGACAATATTGAAAATTAAAAACGAATGAAAGTTGAACTTTATTGAAAAATAAATAGAATGAAACTACGGGAAAAAAAAATATTAAAAACATGCTAAATTTAGAGAGTGAAATTTATAATTTAGTCTGTACTTGAATTTGTTAAAAAAAAAAAAAAAAACTTTGAACCTTTTTACTGTATGTTTCTCTTGTTGCACATACTTTCAAAATATATAGTGATAGCCTGATGGGTATACGGTATAGTTGAAAGTTCTAGACAAGATGGGACTTTCTCTCTCAATCCTCCTATTTTTTGTTGGCATCTTAAATTGTAGTTCTATAAATATTTTAGTTGTTAAGTTCTTTTCTAAGCTGAATGTAGGGCTTGATGTCCTTGGTGACATTTGAGAAGAACAGATTGTGATGGATACTTCATTCTTCCTGATTGTGAATCATTTGATGATCCTCTGGGTTGTGGTGCAAACTGCAAAGGATGTTGAGGATCAAACATTTAAGGAAAGTCCACCAATCCAGTCTATTGAGGAAAGACCAAATCGTTAACGGAAATGCACCAACCCAATCAACAAAGTTGTATCCTGTGTCATTAGCAAAATAAAATACAAGAGGAAGGTAATGAATGTGATCTTGAATATATTGTATAAGTGTTGGGATTCTGTTTCCCAAAGTTGTATATATATATATATATAATTAACAAAGCTCTATAATAGATTTTTGCACTGCAAAAAAAAAATAATAGAGAGACTGTGGATGTAGGCTTTTATGGCTGAACCACGTTAAAATTGTTGTCTTCCTTCTTTTGTTTGCCTTCATTTTTCACAAAGGAATTTTACAGCTTCGAGCCTTGGATAGCACTAGTAGCCAACAAGGCTTCTAGTTTGGTAGTTACTAGTTCCTTTGTCACTGCAAATTATTAGCACTATAAAGATGTTTGTCATCCATAATTTGATGATTATGTACAAGAAAAAGCGATTTGTACTTCAAGATCATACCATTAAGGTTATTGCTAAGTACCGAATAGTTTCTTGTAGATCTTATAATGAAAGTCCTTTTATGTTAACAGGAATTTTTTTCCCAAAAAATATCTTTTGAAGTAAATTTACTTGAAATAATTAAAGATGGTCTATTTCATAATTAATTTAGATTTTATTTTATGAATTTAACTATATACAAACTATAACGTTATTTTAAATTTTAAATAATGCAACACTAAATATATATCTAAATTTGTAATATTTAATCTTAATGAAGAATTTGATCAATTTCCAATTCAAGAAAAACTTAAAATATGTTCAGAAGTGAGAAGAATGTATATAAATAAGACATCTTTGCATTTCTTGAATTTAAAACTTAAAAAAGAAATAGAAAAAACCATCAATTTTCTGACACTTCATAGGCTTCCTTTTGTTCAACTTGAAAACTCCAACCCATCACATACATCCCCTGCTTTGGGCCTTGGTTGAGGATGATGATGGTTGGTTCCACTATATTGTTCCTAATAAATTATTATCCTTATTTGCGAAAGCAGTTGCATGCATACCAAAATATGAATTCATAATCATTTTTGGTGTGGTTAATTTAGAAAATCAATACTCAAATGGTCTCACCACATCCCCTAAGAATACTCATGCATGTTACATCTCCAAATTCCCATTCACATTAAACGTTATGCATATCTTTTAAGTAGAGACAAATTAAAATATACTACTCGAGTATTTAAAGCAGCTCCAAATTCCCATCACTTTAAGCGTCATGCATATTTTCTCAATTTGAATACTTTTTATAGAAATGATGTTCTAAACATTTTCATAACACTTTTTCAAAAATTTTAAGTGGCATCTAGGTTGTTATTGGCTGTTAGTGGACAAATAAGGAATTTTAATAGTGAGTTCAAATTAGAACCAATAACAACTTATCACCAAAAAAATGTTGTGAAAATTTTGTGGACAAAGCACTTCTCAATGTTTTACGATAAAACTCTCTTGCGCTTCTATCTTGAATCCAATATCTGTGTGGCATTGACTATTGAATATCTATGATAGAATTTAAGGCATACAAGCTTGAATTTTGAAGCATATCCTTTACATGAACAAAGAAGGAAAAAAAAAGAATGTTTATTTCTCATAATTAAAATTTCAGATTTATATTGGTTCATATCAAATTCTTGTAATGAAACAAAAATTGAGGATTTTTCCATAAAATAGGTGTAAGGCTTGTAGAATAAATGGTCACACATTTGGCAATTTCACTAAAAAGTATTAAGGGAATTCTTATATTGTAAAACAGCTTAAAGGCTAAAGTTAATAAAAAATGTTAATTGACACAATTTTTTTCTTTTCAAAGTGACACATAATGATCCCTAATTTTAAAAGATACTGGTTGCACTAATAATAATAAAAATAGAACAACAAATTTTTTTTTTTTTTGAGAAACAAAATTAAAACTGATGATGTCAAAATCATCAGTTGGATCACTTATCCAATCCGAAGTATTAGACAATCTCATAGGACCTGCAAGATAAAGGAGAGATAGATCGAAGAGACCACCGGGTTGTGCCCGGTGGGGGAGCCTC
The DNA here is from genome assembly GCF_002906115.3 of Quercus suber. Lineage (NCBI taxonomy): Eukaryota > Viridiplantae > Streptophyta > Magnoliopsida > Fagales > Fagaceae > Quercus > Quercus suber. The sequence continues at coordinate 135,582 of NW_027069661.1, forward strand.
CGATGCTTAAGTTAGTATCTACTCATATCTTTCGTATTTAGATAGTGTTTTGTAGTAGTTTTTGACGTACCTCCGCTAGTGAGACAGATTGTCCTTTTTATAGGTGATTTAGGTAGTTGTTGTACATAATTTAGGGTGATTATTACCTTGATTGTAACGTTTTTTGTCTTGATGAGAGTTTATGACCTTTGATGGTCGTTATTGAATATGTTGAGCGGTTATCTTTGATGGCCTACTAATGATGCAAGGTCATCCATATTAATGGACGATTTTAATGATTTTTCTGGACTCATCAGTGATGCTGTCCAAATCGTCAGTTGGATCACTTATCCAATCTGAAGTATTAGACGATCTCATAGGACCTGCAAGATAAAGGAGAGATAGATCGAAGAGACCACCAGGTTGTACCCGGTGGGGGAGCCTCCGATGCTTAAGTTAGTATCTACTCATATCTTTCGTATTTAGATAGTGTTTTGTAGTAGTTTTTGACGTACCTCCGCTAGTAAGACAAATGGTCCTTTTTATAGGTGACTTAGGTAGTTGTTGTACATAATTTAGGGTGATTATTACCTTGATTGTAACGTTTTTTGTCTTGATGAGAGTTTATGACCTTTAATGGTCGTTATTGAATATGTTGAGCGGTTATCTTTGATGGCCTACTAATGATGCAAGGTCATCCATATTAATGGACGATCTTAATGATTTTTCTGGACTCATCAGTTGCCCCCCCATTCCCAAGTCTGATTTTGCTTTATGCTAGTCAGGCTTAGGGAATATTCTTGACTTGTTTAGATTTAGGCTTCTTTATCTTCAACTACTTTCTTCTTCAGGAATGTTAGTATTTCTGTGATGACTTCTTAGTATCTACTTTTTGAAGGTCTTTTTGAACATTCGAGGGATCATAGCTTGATCTTGAAAGTGAGCTAATTTCTTTGGACTATCATTTTTTATCATTGCTGAAGAGCAAGCTAATTTCTTTGGATGACCATTTTTTATCACTGCTAAAGGGTGAGGTGATTTCTTTGGACGACCATTTTTGATCACTTTGATGCTTCTTCTTTTATTCATTTTCTGGTTGTCACGTTTGATATTCTTGATTTGCATGCGACTTGCGTTTGTGTGAGAATCCTTGTCTACTTACACTTGTCTAAGGGTATTTAGTCACTTAGCCACTTTTGGGTGACTTACATTCAGTTACGAGGCTTCGTTATTTAGACTTTGTCAGCGATTTACATCTGTCTAGCAGAATCTTGTCCTTTTTTCTTTTTATTTTTTTGGTGACATACATCCATTTAAGGAATCTTGTCACTTAGGCTTCATCAGTGATTTACATTCGTCTTGGCAGAATCTTATCACTTAGCCATTTTTGGTGACCTATATCCATTTAAGGAATTTTGTCACTTAGGCTTCGTCAGTGATTTACATCCGTCTTGGCGGAATCTTATCACTTAACCATTTTTTAAAGACCTACATCCATTTAAGGAATCTTGTCACTTAGGCTTCGTCAGTGATTTACATCCGTCTTGGTGAAATCTTATCACTTAGCCATTTTTTGGTGACCTACATCCATTTAAGGAATCTTGTCACTTAGGCTTCGTTAGTGATTTACATCCGTCTTAGCGGAATCTTATGGCTTAGCCAATTTTTGGTGACTTACATCCATTTAAGGAATCTTGTCACTTGTTGCTGGAAAGATTCCTTGACGCTATGTCATTTTGGACATTCTTGAGGCCATGTTGATATCTGCATTAAGTAGCACATGCACTTGCCAAGACTTGGTTAAACAAGAATTTTAGAACAATTCACATATAAATAGTAAGTTACCAATAGCCTAGGTGGACCTTTTCCTTATAATCCTAGAGTTTTACCTTTTTTGTGATTAGTCTTAAATGACGACATTATTTTGTCACATACTTCGATCTTTTCATTACTGGGATCTTCTTGATAAGCTCTTCTCTTTTTAAGATGACAAGCTTTTCTCTTTTCAAGATTTTTTTAAGCTCAACATGATACTTCATGTCTAAGGCCTAGATCTTTTTTTTTTTTTTTTTACAAAGTGCATTCTATATGAATCATAGAGAAATATAAAAATTGAAGCTATTTGACTATATGCTTCTTTAAGCTGGTCTTTGTTAGGTGCTTGCATCGTGTATAATCTTTAAAACAATTTAAAAATATTTTGGGGAGTTGACGGAGATAGCGGAAATTTATTGAGACTCATGAACATGATCATCTAAATAGAAGACCTTAAATCTCAATACTATGTTGTACATACCTCGGTTTTTTCATTGTTGTGGTCTTCTTGACGAACTCTTCGTCATTGAACTTTTACTTATAGAGCTCTTCTTTGTTGGATTTATACAACTCCATAATTTGCAGGAGTTAAACTCGACATTTGTGATGTAGATGGAATTTTCACAACTTTTAGATATATCTCTATTTTCTTCTTGAGGGTTTTTCTTCGTCAAATTATGACATCCCCTTCGGAATTTCTTTTTATGTATGAAGTGCATGCTCTATAGGTAGTTCAACCATTTCCACTTTTTTCTTTGTTTTGGCGATAGTAGAATAGCAAAAGAAATGGACGAACTTAAGATCATTTGATTGGCTAGAGATCAAAAGTCTAAAATAGGTTACACTAGCTAAAGTAGATATTACTAGTCAAGCCTTTTAACTTTAGCAAGAAATTGTCTAGCCTATTGTGTCAATTGTGCATGTTTGTACTAATCTTGTAATTTAGCAATTTGCCTTTCCAACAATCATTTTCATAACTACTACCTTATTCTCGTGCAACTAAATAACACTTGGCAAAGTATTTTAAAGAGCGTTGAATTTGGTGTAAACAAATAAGAGAATAAATTATTGTATATATTCCGGCCCATATGACATGCATGTGCACATTGGTTGCCAAGTTTTGTGGCATTAAAGCATGCAGAATTAGCCTACCATCTCATTTGCTTTCTTTTTATGAAATATGTTCCCTTCATCAGTTGACTATGAAATCTGTCAACAACTGTTTAATCACATAGGCACATAGCATACAATTGTTCAACTCTTGAACCTTAACATAGAAATTATCTAGATAATAGCGACTACGATGGGGAAATAGCTTACCCATAAATAAGGTTGCTAAAAGGAGGGTGTAATATCTTTCCCTCATATTGTGGTTTGAATATTTTTAGAATTTGCTCTATTCTAAGCAAAGCAAGTAATGTTATAATATAAATAAGAGGAAATTCAGGTATAGGGACCTAACCTGCTAGGAAAACATCTACAATATTCTCAACAATTATTGCAGGTCCATGTCCATGACCTTTTTCTACTGGATGATTTATTTCATGTCGAGCTTTTTGTTGATCCTTTTTTTTTTTTTTTTTTTTAGCTTTACTAGCTTCACTTTGCTCCAAAAAATACTAACAAATAAATAATTTCGATTGTTCTCAAATGATAAGCTTAATATAGAGTACATGTCATTCGAGTCAAAATATATATTTGGCCAACTACTTTAAGGTGCATTCACATGGTCCTTAACTAATTTCCGTCTAATTGAATCACATGGAAACAATTTGACACTACTTAGTATTTAGAGATAGTAAGCTCTGCTTGTATATCACATATGTAAGTAAGTATTTATTCTGGTGATGTCACAAGTGCGAGCATAAAATAAAAACATCGTACCTGTATGGCCGCTTCTATTGAATCATACATGTGGATTGTGACACCGTAAGAGTCCCACATTTTTCCCTTTGAATATTCGAATGCATGGTCGTGTATAGATCTAACCATTTAAATTCTCCATTCTCAAAGTCAGAGCAACATATATTGATACATGGAAAAGTTTGAATAGTAAATTTTGTTCATTGTATTGTGGGACATTTCAAGGTAAAAATTTCATAATATTTTGAAAATGATTTTTGCTTAACTATTGCAGTTTTTCTATAAGGACTGAAGTTTGTAATTCTTTGGGCCTTTCAACCCTAGTCCCACCTTGCATTCACTTTGAAAATTATTCTGTATGCAAGGCCAAATAGGCCATTCATGCATTTTATTTCTTAAGCTTTCTTTTAAATCTTTTTGGAATTTTTTTTTTATATATAGTAATGTGATCCTGGCTTCTTAGCCATTGACTTTCTTTGAAGTGTGTAGGTTGTAGCAATTAAGGTATTCTTTCCTATTTTAATGCCTATATTTAAGATCATAATTTTAGTAAAAAAAAGTTTTGGCTTCATTTTTCTTAAATGCCTAAAGTTATGATGCATTATCTTGCACAATAATATTTCACTTCCTTATTTCCAATCTTATCAAAATGCATTAGGAAAGAAAAGGCCCTAATATGTTGCGTAAATAGTAGATATTGAAACATGACAAGAGAGTGTAATGGACATACCTGCTATGCTTTGCTGCTTCTTTCACTGTTGAGTAATAATTTCTTTGCAGTCCACATACTTTCTACTAAGTGTAAATTACACAGCTTTATTAGTGGTTTGTTGTTGAACTAGTCTTCCTTGTGGAAATAAAAGTCCACGAAGCATCAACCGTGGGAGGCAATGTGTGTTTTGGACCTTTCCAAGAGCTTTTGTTGATTAACCTCAAATGACGAATTTAATGTGAATACCGTCTAAGGAACATTAACAAGATCCATAATTTTCATTACGGAAATAAATGTAAAAAAAATACATTTATTTCCTTTCTTTGTTGAAGAGCTTTATTGAGATATAAATCAAATTTCTAAAAGTATGTATGAATAATTTCTGGTCTGAAATTAGGGTTCTCAAACTTGAAAAGGCAATGAGATATGAATCCAATTCTTTAATGCTAAGAATTATGGCATACTATAATACTATTAAGATAATAAATTTCGGTTTCACTTTTCTCACATGCCGAAAGTTAAGATTTACGGAGTATTATTTTTGGTAAAGCAATAATATTTCGCTTTCCATCTTCCTTATCTTACAAAATTTATTAGGAAAGAAAAATAGTGATATAAAATGTCATAATGCATGAACATCAACTAGGGTGTTATCAGTATATCAATTGAAAATTCAAACAGTCTGTTATATTATGAGAGGTAGTAAAAGCCTTTCTAATGGCATAAATTGGATTCAAGATCATAATATTTTGCTAATTTTTGGCCACAAATTTTTTTATTCCTCTTGTGATTTCTGTGACTATTTGAAACAAGTAATATGAGATTTACACTATTCTTGTGAAATTATTCACTATTTTTGGTGCAGTGACGATTATGGTAAATTTCTAAAAAAAATTGAATTTTTATACACGTATCCATTGTCTCCATAGTTGACCTTTTTTTATAGGTGCTTTGCTTAACTGGGACTATTCATTTTTAAGCAAATTTTCTAGAATACTAGCCTAAAATTAAGTTATGCAATACCAAATTGTAAATACATGATCTAATAGCTATAACGTAATTGTTTCCAAAAATTGTTTATGCCTTATTTGGAGTCACCTAAGAGGTGAGACTTTAAGATCTTAGGCAAAATATAATTCTACCAAATAGAAATACTAGTATAAGGAGAATCAAACCGTCAAATGTACCTGAACGATTACACTCAATGGATGGATTAGTGGGTTAGCCCATGGAATGCATCCATTTAACACCCACTTATAAGAAGGTTTTTTTTTTTTTTTTTTTTTTTACATGCGTCCTTCACCAGCAAAACGACAAAGGTGCTCCAGTAGTGTATTAGAGATTTAGATGGGAGGATTCCTTGATTGGAGTGTTATTTTGGGTTATTTGGTACTGTACTTTAGCGTCCATTACTCCAAATTGAAAAAGAGTAACCCTTTGTTGCAGGAAGAGCTTAATGGCTAATCTTCCCCACAGACGGCGCCAAACTGATGATGTCAAAATCGTCAGTTGGATCACTTATCCAATCCGAAGTATTAGTCGATCTCATAGGACCTACAAGATAAAGGAAAGATAGATCAAAGAGACCACCGGATTGTGCTCGGTGGGAGAGCCTCCGATGCTTAAATTAGTATCTACTCATATCTTTCGTATTTAGATAGTGTTTTGTAGTAGTTTTTGACGTACCTCCGCTAGTGAGACAGATTGTTCTTTTTATAGGTGACTTAGGTAGTTGTTGTACATTATTTAGGGTGATTATTACCTTGATTGTAACGTTCTTTGTCTTGATGAGAGTTTATGACCTTTGATGGTCGTTATTGAATATGTTGAGCAGTTATCTTTGATGGCCTACTAATGATGCAAGGTCATCCGTATTAATGGACGACCTTAATGATTTTTCTGGACTCATCAAAAACAACATTGACCAATAATTGAATTGATTGTGTTCAAGTATGAAAATACAAAACATTGTAATAATTTATATTTTTTGTTTAAATCTTTAACCATTGGTTACCAAATAGTATTAATAACATTGATCAGTAATATAGTAATATAATGAATTGTGAACTTACAGTTTAAATTAAAGTCATTCTTTTCTAAAAGAAAAATGAGACTAGGCAACAAGGCCCACAAAAACCTTCTCCCCTCTCCTCTTGTGTGTGTGTGTGTGTTAAAATACTTAATATTTTCAAAAGAAAAAACAGTGAGTTAATCCCATATTAGAAAATGAGTGTGAGTTATAGAGGTTTAAAGCCTGTGCTGTGTATCCAAGAGTTAAGCCATTTTAGATATACACCATTGTTAGTTTCTTTAAAACCTTCTCCTCTCTCCCCTTGTGTGTGTGTTAAAATATTTAATATTTAAAAATGAAAAAAAAAAAAAGAAAAAAAGGAAAAAAAAGAAAAAAAGTAACTGACTTTAAACAAATTGACTACACAGTAAATCCCCCTAACCCAAACATCCATGTATCGCAAAATAATAATGGACACGTGAGTATTCAAATTTATTACATCAATTCAAATAATTGGTGAATTTTATCACTGAAGTTAGTTTCATTATTTAATTAATTAACTTTTACGGAAAGTTGTTTTCATGATTAGTATCTTGGTGTCTTTATTATTATTGTTTTATTTTGTGAACATTACTTAGTTTTGAGTCACTATGTCCTAAAAATAAAATTCACCGTTTATTAGCATCTTCTGTTATATTCAATGAATATATCTAGAATTTAAATTTTTCATACGTCGTAATTATCCCAAAAAAAAAAAAAAAAACACTGTGCAAGTAATTAAGTAAAGTCAAATTTATATACAAAGCATACTTCAAGTCCTATGCCATTATTTATAAGGGGAAAATAATAATAAATTTTTTTAGTTAGGGTTTTGTCTTGTTCCTTTTGGAAGATGTAAGGGGGTTCATAAATAAAAAAAGAAAAAAAAATGTAATGGGTTAGGTTTTCAAGAAATTGGGCCTCTCTTAGGAAAGTTAATGGGTTTCTTATTCGAAACTAAGTGTGTCAAATGGGTGGGTTTGGGGTGGGCATAATTGGATTGGGTATATAAAACTCATTCACCCATTAAAACCCATTTAACTAATTACTTCTAACTTAAACCCAACCCAATTATAATGGATAAACCCCAACCCACCCAATTATCAAAATTACCAAAATGCCCATAAACACAGTAACAGCTTAGTGACAGGAAAATAGAGGAATAAGATATGAAAGAAAGTAAGTGATCATCTCTGGTTGCTTCCATCTCAACTCAACTAAGTTGAGAAAAAATCAACCATTGAAGCTCACCATTTGGTTGCCGAGAAAAAAAAAAAGAAAACAAAAATAAAAGAAGACAAAACTTCAATTCCTTAAACTTTCTCGGCAACCAAACAGAGGACAACGATGGCTAGTAATTACAAACAAACACAGAGAGCATAGTACCGATAATGGAACACCATATCTTCAAAACAAGTTGGACAGGAGAGAATGCACAGTTTGTTCGGCAAAAAAAAAGTATTCCGAATTTTAATTTCTATATTTCCTCAAAATCAGAAAAAAGGTAATCCAAGAAAATTCAAAGAAGAAATTTGAATGGTGCAAAAAGATAAGCTTTCTTTTCTGACTACGCTTTCATTGTCTCAGCCACCAACGGAAATGAAAAGAGAAAAATCATCAAAGAGACATTTAAACAGACACATGAGCTTTAGTGCAGTAAAACTTAGGGAAAACAAAAACAAGAACAGAAATGAAACAAAACGATAACATAAAGCTAGAACGATAAGCTTTCTTTCTCGGATTCCACTTTCCTCTTTGTCTTTTTTTTTTTCTCGAGAACCAAACGGAAAGCTAAGGGAAGAGAAAAGATTACCGGAGTGTCGAAAGAGAGGCAGCATTCTTGCTTGTAGATGCGATTGGTGGTCTCCGACTAATAGTGCAAAGTGGTAAATAGAAAAAAAGAAAAAAAAAATCACTGGGTCTCCAACTAAAACGTGATTGGAGGGCAAGAAAATGAGGGAAAATGAGTGAAACACTGAAATGTCTAAGAGCTGGTTTATTTATTTATTTATTTTTTATTTTAATGGGAAGGGCTGGGTTGAATTTGGATATATTGTTTTTGGGTTAAATGGAGTTCAATGGGTTTTTAGTTAAAACCCAATAATCATTGCGTCTAATTGGGTTGATGCCCATTCAACCCAATTAATAATTTGGTGAGTTTGGGTTCAATTAGAGTGGGTGAATTTGGGTAGGCAAATGGGTTTGAGCTTATTTTGCCACCCCTATTCGAAACCTAGCCTAAGTCCTGATAGACCTCCATTTTGTTTGACCGCCCATCTAGCCCACGTTAAGTCAACTCAAGTATCAAAATCTTTTTTCTTTTTCTTTTTTTCCTTTCACAAAGATCCATCTAACAATGTACAACCTGATGGTGGAAAAAATCGATCGTGTTTCAACTTAATACCAACTCATTTGGATGTAGTGGATGAGATATTAAATATGAATTTGTTATTCTTGAAATAAAATTTTATCCGTGCAACAAGGGCAGAACTACATTTAAGGGTGTGAGAGCCATCCCCCTCCAAATTTTTTTAAAATTCCTTTATAATATTTGTTACTATTAATCATTTTTTAAGTTATGGCTTATGAAAATAGGAATTGGCCCCTCAAGCAAAAATACCTAATTCTGCCACTGCTTGCTGATAATAATCAATTTGAGCATTGATATCTTTCCTGCTACGTTAGAATTTCTTCATAGGAAATTTTGGAATATCGTTGGCGATGAAAATTTTTTTTTTTTCAAATTTTTTTTAATATTTATAAATATTAAATATTTTTTAAGATATAACTTTTAAAAATAGGAGTTGTCACCTCAAGCAAAAATTATTGATTTCACCCCTACATGTCGATAATAATCAATTGGAGCATTGATATATTTCCTCCCATGTTTGAAATTTCTTCCTAGGAGTATCGATGGATTCGAATATCGTAGGCAATGGAAATGTAGAAAATCAATGTGGGATTTGCGAAACCCTTCAATCCTGATGGGGTGCATGGTTGCACCTAGAAGTCCAGCCCACATGGAATTCTATTTCAAGGTGAAATAGGTAAAGTTGGCTTGCATGAATAAAACTCCTATTCCTAATTATACTAGGAGTGTTAGGCGATTAATTATACTAGGAGTGTTAGGCGATGGCAGGTACTTTATATATAAAGCAATATGTTGTGGGCGTGTGGTTTTTATGAGAGAGAGAGATTGCAAACTGAAAAAGAATAGTGCTTTGTACAGCACTAAGAGAAAAAATAAAGATGATTTTTCTTTTGCTCAAGACACAAGGAAGATAAATTGGGAGTTTTCTCTTAAACAATTATTTGGGCACTACAATCACAGAGAGTTAATTGAAATATTCAAGAAGAATTCCAATCTAGCATATTAGAACAAGTTGATATATTCCTTGAACCAGGCATAAGAGAATCAGACAAAATGCGTAGCTCTACATTTCAATGCTAGAAGCTATGTGCACCTTTGTTTTTGTGTTTTCTATATTCATTCATTGTCGCTTGCTTGCTGTGATATTTTCCTCTTATTGTGTTCCCCCTGAATTATATTTGGGGTTTCACCTTTCTTTTCATACTTATAAATCCATCTTATTTTGATAAACAGTCCGGTCGTATTGTTACTAACGATATCGATCATCCTTTGACTAAAGAGCCTGGTACTGAAAGTTTGACCTTGCTCTTCCTTGCTAGCCAAAGGATGATTTTTCCTTGAACAATTAATAATGGGTATGTGTTGTGGATTCGAAATGGCTAAGGTCTAATCCTAGGGAATTTTAACAATTTTAACAATTTATTGTATAATTCTTAATAAATTTTAATAATGTAAACGGGGTAATGTGTAATCAAAATATATAATTTTGGATAATCTTAACAATTTAAGTGTAATTCAGTTAATTATGGAGAATTTAATTTCGACAATTGAAGATGTAATTTAAAGTTATTTTGTGGATTTTAATCATTCAAGATTCAATTCAAAATAATTTTGGTGAATTTTAAGAAATTAATTTCGGGGAATTTCAACTCAAGTGTATAAGAAATTAATTTTTATGAATTTTATTTATTGAAGGTGTGATTCCAAATAATTTTGGGGAATTTCAACTGTTCAAGGTGTAATTCAAATTCGTTTTTAGTGAATTTCAGTCATTATTTAATCCATTCAAAATGTAATTTGAACCAATTTTATAAATTTTGAGGGAAATTTTCTCTTTTTCTTTTTGTGCACTTGAGCATTTGGGTCATTTTATGTGATTTGGGATGTTGTAGACTTGTAGTGTACCAATTGGTCTTTGCCCTTTTTTCTTGATCTCGGTTCAAGTATTTGATTCAACCTCAACTTCGGTTTGGCGCAATCACTTTTGATCAAATGCCAGTTAGAACTGGGCCTATTTTGGATCAGACCTAATCATATTTTAAACAAAAGTTAGTGTGTTTAGGACTAATTTAGTTTGGCTTAACTGGACTCATTTTAGATCGGTCCTAATCTTATGTTAATGTGCCATTGCAAGGGATAGACACACTTAGGCTTGGCCGAGTCTATTTATTATTGTCTTTACCTTATGAGCTAGATTTTTTTTTTTTTTTTGATAATTTAAGGAGAGCTTTTTTGCATTTTAAAATATCAGTATACACAAGGAAAACTAAGTAATTGACTTCGTACAAAACGACAACACATGCAGCAATTAAAGACTACAACAAACGACTTGTAGTATAATTCCAACACTAGTAAAGAAATTGGTAAGCGACATGTTATATGAACTCAATCTATTGCACGACTTGTCGTTTAATAGTCCTTCAGTGCCTATATAGGCTAGCCTTAGTAGCCTAGCTGAGAAAGATACTGTCTTGGTACATAATTAGATCTCTAATTATTATTTTTTTTATGAACATTAGATCTCTAATTATGATCAGTGTACTATATTAAAAAATTATGTCAAAGGGGTGAGTTCATGTAACTCTAACATTTTCTTTTCATCTTCTATAATGTGGCCTCTAAAATACTAGATCAGTAAAAACCTAACATTATTGAAATCTTAAATTGTTTGAAAAAAATAAGTTGCCAATGTACTAAATCATCAATGATTAATTTTTCCTAGCTACTAGCTTGAGACCATAATTTTCATAAACCAATGTCCTACATGTAGTTCAAAAATCATTACATAATATTTAATTTAATTAAATATAATTTTTACTTAAACCGTGCATCACATGGTCATAATACAAGCTTTCTATATTCTTCACAATCTCAATTTCTTGTTAATGAGATGTTATATATTATCTGATCTGTGAGCTCATTTTTGTGTATAATTTGAATGTATAAAAAACCTGAAACTTAAAACATTTTATAAATGAACTAATTCTTTATCTTTAAAAATCTTGCTGTTTTACAAGTATATATAGAATTTAATCCAAGGGTGAATTAGTGAGAAAATGCAGTTAATAAATTTTATTAAATAATGTAATATTAACAATGAATTATTCAAATCTTATCTTATATATTAAGTTGTCTTAAGAAAAAAAACAAAAACAAAAACAAAGAATTACAAAGTGTAACTCAATATATGCTTAAGTTTCGGTCCTTGCTTCTTGGTATTAGTGTGGTGCCATATTTTTCATGCCAAAATTGCGATCTCGTGATGATTCATGATTGCAAGCCAACCAATCACCATTTTCTAGTCATGCTGACATTGATTCAAGCCATTTTTTAGTCTTTGAAACTCATTTTCTTGAGAAGAAGATAGTCTTGGTCGACGTTATGATTCAAAACTGTCGGTGTGTAGTACTTTTAGCAGAGAAAAACGACTAGATATCGAAGACCTGTGCTTCACGATGTTGCACCAAGTCTTTTGTGCGTGTTTCCTGGCAAGTTTGAAATACTCATGGGAATGCAGGGACAAATTTCAGCTACAGCTAGCATATAGACTCAACCATAGAAGAGAATCAGTAAACGGTTTGTACAATGAAAAAAAAAATACAAGAAGAAAAAAAAAAAAAAGTCTACAAAAAACCTCTTTTTTTTTAAATAATTTTTAATTTTGATATTTGCCTAATGAAGGATTGTCAAGTATTTACTGAGTTTACTCTTTATTTTTTCTCTTTTTAAGTCCTAACTCAATTCTTACATTTCCAAAACTTTTATAGATCCTTCTCTCATCAATATGACAATATTACATTTAATTGAGTACAAACAAGTAGAGAAATTACTTATATCTTTCTTATATTTAAGAATCAATAAAAACAATACATATACATGTTAGAAATTTTGTTTATTAAAAAACAAATCTTCTCACATTTTGAAATGCATAATTAGTATTTAATTTTTTGTACTTGAGTTTTGCTAATATTTTCTTTCAATTGATAATATGGTTAATTTACTAGTCTTTCTTTCTTTTTTGTTGTTAAAAAAATTAATAGTTACAATAAAAAGGAAGGGTGATTCGAACCAAAGTTTTCATGAAAAAAAAGAAAAAAGAAAAAAGGGAAGCAGACAATGTTACTGAATTACAAGACTCTTATTATAGTTAATCTTAAATAAGATTTTTCCCTTTTTAATTTTAAAAATTTTCTTTTTGTATAAGAAATTGTAACAGGTGCTATCAAAAAAACTTCTATAAGTGATAAATACATTCGGAAAATAATTAGCCTACTCATTTTACATAACTTTATCTTTTAATCAAAGTATATTGGTCTATTTCTAAAAGCTCTTAATAGCTTGTAGTTTTGACAATAAATCTATACCACAAAAAATTTCTTCTAAATGGTTATTTTCTACCAGTAACAAATTTCTTAAGATATCCTTTTTTTAGATTCATTTTTTTTTTTGAGAGGGAATTTTTTTAGGTTCAAGTAATTCTTCTATTCTCTGTTTTTTTTACTACGTATATTCATATTTTTATAATATATCTTTATAGGTTAGAAATATGTAGAAATAAAATAAACTCGATATACAATAAAAATTCTAATCCAATGAGGATAAAATAAATTGTAAAGTTTAGTATAATAAAATCTACTTTTTTTTTTGAGCAAATTACAACTTACCCACTTATGGTTTGGCCGAAATTTAAATTGCCTACTTGTGGTTTGAGATTTGACACTTTTACCCACCTGAGATTTGACCAAAATTTAAGTTGCATACCTATGGTTTAATTAAACTCATTATGCTAGTTGTGGGGAATAAAAGGATCAGGCCCAAGTTAATGGGCCGAATACCCACGAGAGAACTGTTTCACATCCGAAGAGAAGGATGAATAGAATGCGAGGCCCAGATTGGAGCGGAATCCTCTGGGTAGAGGATCATCGCTTTCCGAGGAGGACATCTCCAGTCCGAGGAGTACATCCCCTATCCGAGGAGGATGTTTTACCCTGGTATGATGGCGGAGACTAATTGAGCAGGAGAAAAGCCTGGTTGATCGTCCGGGGAGCCCGCCTGATCAAGATAAGCTCAAAGCACACTCAAGAACGATAAGGATGAAGAAATATCTGAGGGGAAGGCTGCTGCCACCGTATTCAATGCATTGCAACAGCTTTTCTGGCCGCATTTATGTGGAGAAGACATCTGAACAGTGCTTCATGACCTACCGCCACTCACACAGAGATGAAAAGCAGCTGCCTGACGTGACATGTACTTGAGCACGTCCATGGATAGGGAGCACGTGGACGGTAGGGATGAGAGTGAGAGTGGTTATATAATAGAGGGAGAGGGTATGAAAGATGGCATGGAATGTATGAGAAACTAATCAACAAATAAGAAAAGGAGTGATAATCTTTTGCTGTGAATCCCTTGTTAACTCTAGTTCTTCAACCCATACTCTACAAATTTATTGTTTTTGGGTTGACGTAAAGAATATTGACCCTACAATTGGCGCCGTCTGTGGGAAGAGCTTGAGAGCAGGGGAGGAGTGACAACGGTTGGTCATGGCTGGTCAAGGGCAACAACCAGCGGAATCTGGGGCCTCTCAACATATTGACCCCTTCCTTAACCTGGAGCGGAGGCAGGACCGTGAGGGCAGTGTGCATACTACCCACACTGAGCGAACCCAACCTCGGAGTGGAAGCCGTGTTCCCCATGCAGAAAAAACCAACATGCAAATAGAGATCGATAGGTTGAAGAGGGAGTTGCGTCATGAGAAGAGGAAGCGCACTGTAACATGAATATCCTGCCCATCGTCCCAGTCGTCATCAGGGAGTGTTACAGTGCGCTTCCTCTTCTCATGACGCAACTCCCTCTTCAACCTATCGATCTCTATTTGCATGTTGGTTTTTTCTGCATGGGGAACACGGCTTCCACTCCGAGGTTGGGTTCGCTCAGTGTGGGTAGTATGCACACTGCCCTCACGGTCCTGCCTCCGCTCCAGGTTAAGGAAGGGGTCAATATGTTGAGAGGCCCCAGATTCCGCTGGTTGTTGCCCTTGACCAGCCATGACCAACCGTTGTCACTCCTCCCCTGCTCTCAAGCTCTTCCCACAGACGGCGCCAATTGTAGGGTC